>NC_060262.1:3358872-3664224 GCF_021901455.1 Neodiprion lecontei
TTGTAGCGGCTTGCGGCTGGTCAGTCACTGCATCTCTCTTTGCGTATGTGTATATTCGTGTGTGTGTGTGTGCGTGTGATGCATCCCATTTGTGCAATTTAACCATCGGCGTAAGCGTGTTTTCAGCCTCGCATCATCGCTACGTTACGAAAACCGTTAGGTTGTTGGTTTATAAAAGTTGTGTTCGCGAGCCGGCGTGAAAGAAAGAGGGGCTAAAACGGAAACGCCGTTGCTTTGCTCTCCGCCTGTGGGCCGCAAATCTCATTAGACAGAAATGCAGTCCGGGTGTCTCGCACCCCCCACTAATAATGCCCGTCTCATTCTCTCGAATGACTCACCCTGGCACCTGGCATGTGTCAAGGTAGTTCAGATGACGTTTAGACGAATCATCGCGCGTAGTTTTTCACATCTCTGTCGCCTTCACGTCCCAGCGCGAATTTCATGCTTGTTTACGGTTTTTTATTTTTTTATATATATATCATTGCTTTACTTTTGACTCATGCCTGCAAAGTACGCACAATGAGCTGTGCTTCCTGTAAAGCGATAATCAATTTTTCACGGAAATCTGCTTTTCACTGATTATAGAAACAGAAAAACAAACCCGTTTTGTTTACGGCTATCGCTTGATCATGATTGTTTCGTTTTTTTTTACGTTTCCTTCCTGCCTGCTCCTGATCGCATAAAATAGAACGAGGCTGAAGTTGGTAACGTTAAACGAGGTTGAATTTAGTTACGTTATCGTAACGAAACATTGAGGAAAATATCCTTATTTTCACCATTTTAAATGGCTTTTAGGGGACTAAGATTTCGGAATATGAGTGTGTTTTGATTTATTACAGTTTAATGAATTTCAGACAATTCCAAAATCGCCAAATAACCATTTTTTCTCAGCATGAATTGTTACGGTAACGTAGCTAACTTCAATATTATAACGTTAACGTAACAAAACATTGGGGTGGGTGAATTACCATTTTGCCACTTTATGCTGACTTTGAAGTAACTGAGTTTTCGAAGTACGAATATACTTTGCGTTATTATAATTTACCGCATTTTGGACATTCCTAAAATTGCGAAATAACGATTTTACCAATAACGTTACTAACTTCAGCTTCATGAAATAAATGCAACAGCTGCTCGGGGAAAAAGAAGTTTGAACAGTTATCTATTTCGTCGAGTAAACTGAATTCGTGTTTATTCGATAAATATATAAATATACATTATGCAAATTGAGTATGTAGAATCCGTTTAATAGCTCCTCTTCTCTATATAATTTAGGATTCACAGTTATCGCTGTTCACCTGTACATAAAGTTATATTAAATTATGTTCGCATGATTTTCTCACTGATTTTTATCACTCTTTTACTTATTCTACAATATTTATGATTCACAATCCCGCGGTGATTGCGATTAATATACCCAATCGAAAAATCGCCTCTTATTCCCCATTAATCGTTCGTTATTTCTCTTCGATTAGTATATAACTTCTCCTGTAATACGTACCGGTTTTACGGCTATATTTCCGACTCTGTAATGCGCGCATAATTAATGCGAAGTAATTTTGCCACTAAACTTGATATCGGCCAATCGGGAGCCCCGAAGAAGAGGGAGAAAAGTAACGGCAAAATGTGCTTTCGAGTCGAAAGATCTATGAACTCGAACATAACAACGTTATACTGTTACCGAAAATTGTTAGTTCCGTTTAGAATTCGACCGGGATGCGATCGTCGAGCTAAGATTACGCAAACAGTACCGATAATTCATCAGATAAGAGCGGAATAAATTCTTTCACCAGTTTTGTCATCGAGATATTAGGGATCGCAACGTTTAACATAAGTTAGTTAGTCATTGTCGCGACAAAATGCGCTCTCATTTTTACTTGACATTTTGACGCCAACGATTATCGCGCGCTTTGATGCAACCAGTCGGAAAATTGATTAAGTTTATTATCAGTAGGTGATTAACTTGGTTCGACGTCGTCACGCCTTTATTTTATCGCGTATAAGGTTCGTCTTGTATACGCGACCGTCACACCCGCCTATTATAGATTCTTCTTTCCTTCGCGATATTATGCCACACCTACAGACCAAAGAGTCAGGCGCTAAGATGTTTCCCGAGGATTATAAAGACTTGTTAACACTTTGGAAGAATCGTAAGTAATTCTTTACCTCATCTTCAGGCTATCCCCTTTGTGAAAATATCCGTGTAATTTAATATACAGAGATTATCGAATTTCAATTCATGCAATTTGTTTGATAGTGTATGAAATGATGTGTCATTTGTGAACGATGTTCGAAACGATGAAAATTGTCCTGTGTCACGTGTTTTTGTCACTTTGCATTAATACACAAACAAGTTATAACAGGAAGTAAGTATCGGTATTCAATTTATCGGTTTAATAGAACTGAAATTCTAGAACCGATATATAACATAACACGATTATCTCATTTATCTGGATTTATTTTTAGCAGTATACTTACCAGAAACATTCATGTCGGCGGGGGCTGATTCAATTTATTTAGAAATCTGTATTTTTAAAGCTTACCGAATGTTTGGAAACGTTTACCGCTACTTCGGATATATATTTTTTTTTTTTTTCACGTACTAATCCAAGGCGAAAGTTGAAATTTTATACCCTATCAAAATATACTCAAAGCTTCCAACGTTTTTTTTTTGTTTCATTTTGTAGCATGTGTTGTACGAACTAACATCATAAAGTACGTAATGCTAGTTCGATCAAGATTGTAAAAAATCTTGTTTCGCTGTTCATTAGCGTTAAATTTTGATCACTCATTTCAATCGATGCTTCAATTTTTTAACCATCAAGTCCTTTCTCCTTACGGTTTCATGATAACGGTTTTCTGAGTTGAAGTTCACTCATTAATCACATCGAATTTCGCGGATAATAGGCAATAAAATCAACACAACAAAGTAACTGTCGATAGCGATGAACTCTAGTTACCAACGGACGACGGTTAACACCGGTGTCCAAAATTTAGCGTCGAGTCTGCCGTCTAGTTGCGTAAAATATTCGAAGCTTACGCCGCCTGGCTTATCCCTCCCCCCCCCCCCCCCCCCGCCCATTCACTCGCGCCCACCTTCAGGTTGTTCGTTTATTCATGATTCTCCATTCGGCGATTCGCCCGTCGGCTTTTGAAGTGTGGTAGTCGTAAGATTCACGTCGATGAATTGACAAGTGTAAATTTGGAAATGTTCTAAATTCCGACACCCCAAGGTGCTATTAAACTTAGACGAATAACGATAACTCTGATAATAACATACCGAGAAAACTAATCGATGCCTCGTTTCTAAACCGGGAATTATACTTTCACTCGTTTTCTTAAACTTCACACTAAACGACGGGGAGCGGCAAAGTACTCAAAGATGTCGATTCGTTCTACAACGACGGGCCTGTGAAAATTGTGTTTAGATAATAGATAGATGCTCACGAATAACCGACTCCTACGATAAAGACGAGGGTGCTGTGCTTTTACATGTATTAACAATTTTCTACCTCAAACAACATCTCGCTACGATCCTTTTAATTTGCAGTAATCACTAACCGTTGATCAAAATCTCCCTCCCATTGATATATGTATATATGTATGTAATATATACTTGAGATTTGATTTGATTTGATTCAAACGGTGGATTAACTCCTGATATACTGTTTCGTGATTTTTAACATCGTCGTTATTAATCGAATATACTTTTTTTTAAATAATAATAAAAATATTCGGTACTACGTTTTATTTAACTAACTGTTCCTGTATTTCGCCAAAGAATATTACAGTATTGATTAGACGCGATTACAAAGTTTAAGTAAATAAGTAGTGAAAAGATAACGTTGAGAGCCTAAACGATTGTTCGTATTGTTTTATTTATTTATTTTTTTTTCTTTCTTTCAACGAGCAAATTTACAATTTAATAGCCTGATTTTTGCAAATCTTGTCAACACTGCGTTCGATATTTATTTGAATCGATCGAAATGTCACTAGAAATAAACTGAATTCTAACTGCAATATGAATTTAAACAATTGACAATTGACAGAAGTTTTATTGGCTGACGTTGTTATATTCAACTGAATATTAATACCTACGAAGTTGAACCTGCTGTTTAAATCTATGTAAATAAATTTGTTAAACAGTTATACTGTTGCAATATAAATGCAGATATATATATATATATACATATAAATTATACGTATATATGCATATACATAATTAGTACAAAAAGCCGCCTGTTGATTTGATGCAAGGAATATAAATAATTGTGTAATCTGTTAAAATGTTTAAATGCTGCGTGTGTAATAAGAAAGCAAACAAAGAGGAGACAAACAATGAGATATCAAAAAAGCAGAAAAATTCAAAACAGAGTAAAATTAACGAAGCTACGGAGATAGAAAATCATTGTGCAACAAAAAAGAACGACGATAACGGCAAGGAAAAGTTATCGAAGAATGATTCGGGGAAAGAAAGTCCTCGCGATAAGCCGGAAGAAAAAAGTAAGGAAAATAATCTGAACGCCGGATGCGAAAATGATGATAATTGGTGTGAAACAAAAAATAATGCCTCGGATCCAATTGACGATGAAAATAAAGCTTCGAAGGATGTTAGGCAGGAGATGCCAAATTTAGAAATATTATTGCATTCACCGCATTCTCAATCGCCTAATAAAACTGCAACGATTCCACATAAAAACTTTTTGTACGGGGCTGCGGCTTATATAGAAAGAACGATCGACGACGGACCCGAAGAGGAGGGAGACGACTCTGTTTTTGAGGCCGGACCACCTTCGATAGAAAATAATTTGAATAAGAAATCATTGCCAGGTATTTGACGAGGAGAATGAAAAGATATTAAAAACAGTAAACATGGAAAGAAAAAATTGGTGTACATAGATTTATCATTTTTAAAGCTCAATTTCTTTCTTATTGAAACTTTCATTATTTATTTCAATCGATTGTTACGACAAGAAATTCAAATATAGAAATAGAAAAGAGGAAAGCTATTTTTTTTTCACACCGCTTTTTCTTACTTATTCACTGTAAATTTGAAGCAAATTCAACCTCACACGCATTTCAACCTGGAGTTATATTGCAACTTGATTCAACCGGCTAACGAAGCTTGTTGTATTCCTCTGGGAAAGAGTACAAATAGAGTTAAGATAACGAAGTATCGTAATTTCCTTTGAGAGTGAAAAAGAATCGCTGACGAGCGTCGAACGCTGGTAGTTGAATTGAGCTGTAATCTAATTGCCTTCACCGAGGTATAAATTGAGTGTAAATAAACACATTTAACATGAAAAAGGAGTATCGCCACTGACGAGATGGCTATCCCAAGAAGAGACCGACGACACGTCGGAGGGATGCGCCGGAATGCAAGAACCGCCTGCAACGCCGGTAGCTAAAGACGAATTAGCGCTTCGCAGGCACAGGTTTTTCTCCGACTTGCTCGAAGCTGCGCAAAACACTTCCGAACATAGAGTGCGGTTTGATCCACTAGGACCAACAGTCCACGCCGGTTAGGGGAATCGAATTAAATCATAATTCATTAAACGGATGCATGCGTTGCGCGTAATTGACGTTTTCATTGTATCGCATAAGAGCTAATTACAATTTTCTC
This sequence comes from Neodiprion lecontei, assembly GCF_021901455.1. Taxonomy (NCBI): domain Eukaryota; kingdom Metazoa; phylum Arthropoda; class Insecta; order Hymenoptera; family Diprionidae; genus Neodiprion; species Neodiprion lecontei. The sequence continues at coordinate 3,364,496 of NC_060262.1, forward strand.
GCATTTTTTAATCATTATCCAGATGTTTTTTCATTACATGTTCAAGAATAGCGTAAATATAAAGTTATCTTATTCCATAATTTTGGGACTACTTTGTTTATTTCATAGTAGAAGTGTGAATTATATTTGTGGAATATGCTTGCCCCTTGATAATAATAATAATAATAATAAGAGAGAAACAAACTTGACAAAACAGATGCCTATGGAATATATCAGATCGAATAAACTTTATAAATGCGTAAATGAAATTAAATTTAGGATACTTGATTGAAGTTTTAATGAAAAAACAATTATTATTTATCTATGAATTTAGCGTAAAGCTATAAGTGTGCCAACTTACGCCTACACCAATTCCCATTGCATGCGTGAATTCATTCTTTTTGCTGCTTATCTAAGAATAGAATTGGTATATTCTGGCATCTTGTATCATCCGTAAAGATATCTTAGTTGCCCCGCTCACTAGGAGTCGATTGTGGAAAGTGAATAGAGGTGTGTCCAGGATTATAATATTTTTGTTACATAACCAGTAGAATCAGATTTTCAATGTAATCCATAATAATTAATTTGCAAAAATTATATAGTCATTTAAATATCGTTTTTCGTCTAATTTTACCTTTTTTTTTCTTCCTACAATTCAGCTTTGCAAATATTTTAAATACTTCGAACGTCTGACTCATCGTTAATAATTATTTTACTCACTTTTTGCATACTAATTTCAATATTACTATTATTATCATTGTCATTATTATGATTTTTTTCTTTTCATTTAACACTTGTTTGAATTGAAAATACGTTATTGTCAGATAACTGGATCGAGCTTATCTTTGCAGCAAATATTTGTTGAAATTTAATCCCAACCATTGCTAGATTATATAATTCGAGAAGTCGATATAAATTCTTTTGCACCGATCGATTGCAGTGTTATTTTATATTTGATATTCATCTTGAATGAGGAATGCAATTTAACGATTCTTTCATTGATATGATATAGTAACGAGAATGAAGTTAGCAACGTTACTGCAACGATTGATGTTTAGCATAAATCGTTACGTTGTCGCACTTTTACGATTGTCTGAAATTCGGTAAACTGGGATGAAAGACAAAATGTACTCACACATGTATGTATTTTGCAAAAATGAACTCCTTGAAGGTCGTTCTGAAATTGTTCAGTAATTATATTTTGCCTGATGTTTGGTTACATTAACGTTACTGACTTCAACCTCGTGTACAATAATTATCTCCTTAACTTTCATGTTCTATGCATTTCCAACTTATCCTTCTCTTCGATCTTTAATGTATGCAAAACAGTTTGCTACTCGAGACTCGTTATTTGTTTATTAAACTGATGATTTTTCTGTATTTTTCACAGGCTGTGAACCCGACAGCAGAGAGGAACAGCTCGAGGATCTTGTAACACGTTTGGAGAACGTAACAAGGCGTCTTGAAAGAGTTCCCGGAGCGGGAACAGAGACTCAGGAAACCGCCGTTCAAACAAAAACACCGTCTCCTGTCAATCAATCTCCGGTAGCTAATCAAACGACCTCAATATCGCCGCAAGCCAAGATGTCTGTCGCAGGCTACGAAGATATCATCGCCGGGCCCGTTTCCCAGTATTTACAACTGAGTCAAAAGATCGGCGGCGATGTTTTGACACACAGCAAACTAGTCGAGAAAGCTTTCCAGTTAGTAAAGTTTTCTTGGTTTCTTTTTCTTAAATTCAGGATATCTTGTTACATTAAATTTTTATCCTATTCTTCCTTTTCATTTTATTTATTTTCTCTCTCCAGGGTTCAGCTGCAGTTCATCCAAACGGCAGCTTCACATCCTGCTCCAGCAAACCAGTCGCAACAAGTCGCTCTTCTCGCTCCAACTTCCACTCAAATTCAGGAGATACAAGAGTTCAGAGAAAAGAACAGAGGCTCTTCATTTTTCAATCATCTCTCCGCTATCAGCGAAAGTATTCCGGCGCTCGGATGGGTCGCCGTTTCACCGACGCCAGCGCCCTATGTCAAGGAAATGAACGATGCGGGACAATTCTACACTAACCGTGTCTTAAAAGACTGGAAAGAAAAGTAAATTTGTTTGTTTATTTATTATAATTAAGTTTTGAGTTTTTTCTTTTTTTCTATCAGTTTATTTGTTTATTTTTATTTCTAAAAATCAACTGGTACAAATGCTCTTTTACAACGAAAATATATACAAAGTATAAAAGATATTATGATAGGTGATGCATTTACGTGTGAGAACTTTAATGAACGTTTAAACCTCGTTAGGTTTGAACACGCTCCTATACGCAGTGTTATTCCAAAGCCTCCTTAAAAAGTTAATTGTTGCATAATAGGTAACATTTGTAGAAAATCTATCAGTTAAAGTTCTCGGCTCTCTTAAATTGCAGAATAGTGATCAACGTTGAATCAAGTTGAAAAGTTCTTGGCTATTTCTACCTTTATATAGTACCTGTTTTACAAAAAGTACGTCATTACAGTTGAGAATAGATTTCAAGGTTGGCAGTTTCAAGGAAAAAGAAATTTCAGAGTAACCATGTTCATGATCATAATAAAGTATAGGTCTACCTTGCTTTTGCGATGTGTATCTTAAAAATTTGTGCTGAATTTATGCATCAATATTTTCTCAATAGGGACAAGAATCACGTCGAGTGGTGCAAAGCTTGGGTTCAGACTCTGACCGAGCTTCAGCAATACGTTCGCCAGCACCATACGACCGGTTTGGTTTGGGCCAAAACCGGCACGCCAGCAGTTCCCGCAGCTCCTGGCGCTCCACCACCACCGCCGCCTTCGATGCCGGTCGGAGACGTTGCTGCGGATCTCGGAGAAGATAGAAGCGCGCTTTTCGCCCAAATAAATCAAGGGGAAGGTATCACCAGAAGTAAGTGTAAGAATAAAATTGTCGCATTGTCAATCGAGAATAATATATTACTTCCTCTTTTTTTTTTTTTTCCGCACTTTACTGTGTAGAACTTGTAATTAGAATTTTACTAACATAGATTCACGTTATATTTAGGCTTGAAGAAGGTCACTTCTGATATGCAGACGCATAAAAATCCTGGACTCAGAACTGGACCGGCTCCTTTCAAGGCACCTGCTAGCGGACAGACTAATTCCGTCTCTGGCAAACCTGCAAAGCCTATCGACAAACCACCGGTGTTCGTACGCGATGGCAAGAAATGGCTCGTTGTACGTCATCGATTTACAATGCTTGACTAGATATACTGTATTTTTCTGAATATGATTTTCACCATAGAATTTTTGAGAAACCCATAAAAACATGTTAAATTAACAGAAAATGTGGCGCTCATCTCGGAATACAACTGAAATTGGATTCTCAATATGTTACAGGAGTATCAAAAAGGCAATAAGAATTTGCTGATCGAAAATCCAGAGATGAATAACGTCGTCTACGTTTATCGTTGCGAGGACAGCACGCTGATAGTGAAGGGAAAAGTGAATTCTATCGTATTGGACTCGTGCCGCAAGACATCGGTTGTGTTCGATTCTCTTGTGTCCAGCATCGAGTTCGTTAACTGCCAAAGCGTACAGATGCAGGTATGTTGGTTATACATTTTATTTCTATAATTATTAATATCGCGACTTCCAGAGACAGTTTTTGTTCACTGGGTTTATGTTAACGAGTTCCGAGAAGAAGTAATTGGTGTCTTTAAAGACGCTTAAATTATCGTCAAGTCCCTTGTAATATTTTCTCATTCGGCACTACAATCGGCTTTTAAAGAATCGATTTATTGTATTGACATTTTGTCGAGAGAAGTGGAATCTTGTTATTTATCTAGAAAACGATGTCTCATATTTCAAATAGACAGACATACACATTGAATCATGCCGATTCGTTTTAACATAGTATATTATTAAGCAGTACTCGCTCTAACGAACAAACACTTGTTGTACAGAATTGATAAAAAGAATAAAAATAGACGTTTATAAAAAAAGTTTACAACGTTGACTGAGAATTTTTATGATGTTGGATGTGTAAGGACTCGCTTTTACGAGTCACTTACACATTTATTCCGGCTGTTCTTGAAAGCCGAGACCAAGTTTATTGAAGAGTTTGTGCGTTTTTTTACATTCATAGATAGTCGTATCTGAGTTCAACATCTCTGAGATAATTATTTGCTCCTTCTTAACGAGTTTTTTCGATGTGTCGAACACCTCGTTATTTGGATTATAAAACCAGCATTTTTTCTCCGGCGATGCATCGGGAAAATCTGATACAGACGTGCTGGTATTCCTTACTGACGGTTTTGCCAAAACTTCCATTTCTTTTTGCTGGACTTTATTAGAATTTGAAATTTGCAAAGTACTCGTTGACAGCCTTTTGTTCGCCGTTTTCACCGCACTTTCAGGCTTCGGTAAAATTCTTTCCAAATTATTTTCCTCATTTTTATTCGTCGTTAAAAGTATCTCACTCTCGACAATCAATTCGTTCGATAAATCTCTGGATAGCTTATCTTCCAAAGTCGGATGCACCCTAGAATTTGCTTCTTCATTAGACGGATTGGAAATTATGTTTGTTAGAGATAAATTTTGACTCTTTGAGTCTAACGTTTCTGCAATCAACACCGCCTCCTGTTCATTCACGTATTTAATCAATTCCTTCGCATCTGCGACTTGCATTTCGTTGCGATCCACGTCTGATATTATATTTATGTATATGACTGTACATTCTTTAGCTGAATTCCTTGGAGCGGCTAATAGATTGCATTTTTCTGACTTGGCAGACAATGCTGTCGATACAGATTCCACGGTTTTGCACTCATCCTCAGCATTTACGCATTCTTCTCTAACTTCGTTTTGCTTAGGTTGCAGCGTATACGATTGTTTCCCAGTCAACGATTTTTTACTCCTAGGAATCATTCGCTTTGTTTGTCTCTCATTTTCATTCGTTACGTTAGTCGATACCGTTGCATGACTACTTTCAGAGCGCTGGCTCAGCGGCGTGCTCGATCTACGAATAGGGCTTTGCGAACGGGCTTTGCTTTCCATCGATTTAGCTCTTTTTGGAGAGTCAATTCGTGATTTCAAAACCGGTATACACGATTTAGACGCTGTTTTACCCTTGCGCAATGTACTGTTCAGCTTTGAAGATATTTTTTCCAGGCTTAGATTCAGGTTGCATTTTGAAATATTTTTCTTGAAACCATTGCTGCTCTCTACGCCAAGTGGACTGTCTTCAAGCCCTGGAGATTGAGCTTGATGATTCTGAATAGCGTGATCATTTGATGGTAAACTTGACGTACTTTTCGGTAGCAGTTGCGTTTTTGTTAAAGATTCATGTTTTGACTCAGTGGTACTGGCATCTATTTGTACGATTGGATCGTTTTTCGATAAATCAATTTGTATTTTTGAAGAGTTATCTTTAGCGTCGACGTAAACAGATGACGTATCGCTACTATCTTTACCAACTTTATTATTGGTCCCAAAGTTCGTATTTTGGGATGTTAAAATTATGCTCGATACGGCGAAATCGTGGTTGCTCATGTCGAAATAAGACTCCGATGTGTCTGTGCTGAAATTAGTTATACTCAATTTTGATAACTGACTCTTTCTCCAAGCTAAATCGTTTTTCTTATTGCTCTGCAATTGCACTTCACATTCTGTACCTTCGTCATTATTTTTTCTATTTTCCACAGCTAAGCTGTCGCTATTAGAAATTTTTTCAACACTCGGAACTTCGATTATTTCAAGTTTTGTTATACTAAGATCAGATTGCTTTCCTGTATTTTCAATTACGTCAGACTTGTTTCCTAAGACTAGATACTGACTATCCGCTTCAAGTGTTTTCATTTCTTTCACATCGATAAGAGAATCATAGTTTTCTTCAACACGGTCGACACCTATCGAAGTTGATTCATTTCTTTCCGAATTACATTCACCGATATCTAGGGGCTCTGTCAAAGCGTCGAGTGTCTTTAATTTGCAGAATATATTTTGTTTACTCTGTAGCTTTTCCTGATCGAAATTTAACACGCTGTCTGATTTAAAACAACTCTCACTTTGCGCACTATTTGTCCTCTTTGATTCAGGTTTCTTCTTTAATTTCGAAGTTGTCGGATTTTCGATATTCTCCGATATCTCTACTGCAATGTCGTCGCTACGTTCGCACACATTTATTTCTGAAAGTGAAACTAGACTGGGACTTTTTTTTCCATGAAAATTGAAACTGCATTGTGAATTTTCACGAGCTATTGCAAAATTTATATCTTCGTAATCCGTTGAGCTTTGCATTAGCAACTTCTGATCTGCTATAGCGTTGATACTTTCTGATTCTATGTTCGCCAGTGTGTTTACAAATTGTATTATACTATCGTTACTGGACGATTGGCTTCCTGAATTCCACAATATCGCTTGTTCAGAATCTACCGAACTGAGACTTCTGTAAAATTTTATTTTTGCTATTTCTTTGCTGCTCTCTACATTCTCCATCATAAAATCTATCTGATTTTCAGTTTTCTCACACGAATTTTTCCACGGTTCATTGTTATTTGCAGTATTGTTTGCTATATTTCTTATAGTTGATTCTAGATTTGACTTACTTTTACTAATTTCGTTGATTTCTTTCTCAGGAAAGGGAGAATTCGTATCCGTAATTGTATTTTCAATCTTACAAATATCTATGCTTTCTTTGGTCGCAGTATTATCAGTTTTTTTACAGCATCTACTTTCTTTTTCAGCTTCATTTTTCTTCATTTCTAACTCTAAATCTTTGGCTGGTTTATTGATTTGAGCAATTTTTTCCATGTCTAATTTCAGCTGACTTGCAGGCGTTTCTCTGGCGTACGATATTTCCATTTCTCTGATTCCATCTCCGTCCGCAACGCATTGATTTAATTTCTGACTACTTACATGTTCGTTGTCTGTTACATAATTCGCGCTAAAGTATTCAGACGAAGTTGTGGTAATCGGATTTTTTGAATCCCCGTAGCACTCGGAACTAGGGACATTTTTACTACTTTCCAAATTCCCAGAATTATTATTCTCTCCGAGAAACTTGCCGGTCTTTTCCAAAATGTTTGTTTCGCTTATTGCTCGCGAAAGTATATATGTTCGGCTTGTTTTTTCTGTTGAACTGCCAGCAGATTGTTCCTCTGAAATAATATCTAGTATCTTAGATCGGAAATGATTGTCAGTTTTTGATTTTGTCGTATCGTCGGAGTCACACTCGCTACTTTCATTTCTTCCACATTTTTCCTCACTGGCTATTTCTTCGCTTTCCATACGAATTTGCATCAGCAATGCTTTTTTGAATTCCAATGCTTCTCTGAGCAGCGTTGTCGTTGATTTTTCATCCGTATCGCTGTCTTTGGAAACTTCCGTCTGACTCGACGTCTGTGAAATATAAGTCGGATCTTCGTCAGTCTCCATCGCCGTTTGATGAAATTGTTCTTCGTTTTGCTGCGACAATTCGGCCTTGTTTATAGCTTTCGGAAAATCAAATCTATTCAATTTCAAGTTTATATTATCCTCCATGCTCGTACTGTCGCTCACCATATGAACTGTATTTGTAACAGCAGTATTTTCACTTTCATCGAAACCTCTCTGTAGAGTCGCGATCAAATTAAATGGCACATGTCTATTTTCAATATCTTGTGTATAATTAGCATTTATTCTAAACGACGAGCTTGAATCACTTTCAGTCTTTAAATTTTCAACTTTTGATGCTATCTTCCTTAAAATTAGACCCGAACTATTGCTTTTTTCATTCGATTTACTCTGACGATTTTGAGCAACCAAATTAACGTCATTTTTAGTTCTGTTATTCTGGTTGTTTGATCGATCAGTTTTAGATACTTGATGCTCACAGTTGGGTGAGCCTAAATTTCTCCCTTTCATTTTCTCTCTAGAAGGCAATAAAGTTTCCCTTGGAAATGGCTTTGAATTAAACTCCGCTTCGCTGGTTTCGTTGTCGCTGGTAGAAACCACGTTTTGAAAAATTCTGTTATCCAAAATATCTGCATTTTTTTCTCCATGTTTCCAATCTCGATTGCACGAATTGGTCGCGCTGTTTGTTTCAGCCAGCGTGATTGTCTTCGATCTCTTTTTACCATTCATACTTCCCTCGATACTGCTCAAAGATTTAGAATTTTCCGTGCTACGTCTGACGTCGTGAAAACTTTCAAGCTTATCTTTGACTTTGTTCAACGATTCGTTCGTTCTTGTTTCAATCTTATTACCATTGCTCATCCTGCAATTGTTTGTAGTTATGTTTTCTCTCAATGGAACACCTTGGAATTTCTCTGACAAAAATGTGATGCTTAAACCTGGCGGTAAATGCTTTGATACGGTTTTAGAACCCTCCGAAGTTTGTCGGGCTTTGTTGGCAGTAGGAAGAGTCGCTTTTTCTTGTCGAAAGTTTAACGTAGTAAACTTGCTTTCTCCTGCCTCTTTATTTTCCTGGCACTTTTTCTCACAAACTTCTTCCCACTTTTTTGGCTCCATTAGAAAATTTCGACAACTATTCAACTCCGACTAAAATGCGGGGAAGAGAATTATGAAAAACTAAGCGAGAAGAGGAAGCATTTTATCATCGTAATAGTTACTGTGTATCTACCTCGACTCTCGTGTATATGTCTTTTATCGAATGCTGATCACTGACTTCTGACGAAGTGTCGATCAATCCGAGACTTTTATTGCTCTCGTTTATCTCATCCATGTACCTCCTGCACTCGTTCGCGGTTCTCACAAGCCTCTCGTAGTCCCTGCAGCTGTATTCTGTGCCCAGTAATTTTAATTTTCTAGAACAGTTATCCGGGTCGTAATGATTTCGTCGGTTCAAAAATTGCGACAACTCGTCGTTTTTCAATTCCACGTGATCATCGGTCGACGAGTGTTTATACGCCGATTTATCATCCTCGGAACTTTGAATACACTTTGAAATGTATCTGGAAAAACGTTATACATTCTTAAATTATTTTTAATCTTTCAATGAAAAAAGGTTTTCTCATCAAGTCTTAATATCAATCACCCGTGCAAATGATGCTTTGTCCACATATCCCGTCTACTCGTGTTTGAGAGTGTTAATTTTACATTTCTTAACTGGTTCAAACTAGGTGTAGGAATTTCGTGAGGCATCGGCCAAGTTCCGTACTGCATTTTGTACGTCAAAATATTGATCTTCAGTTCCAAATCTTGCATTTTAAAGCCAACTTTTATCAAATCGTCTTTGGTTAGCGCGTCTCCACCACTTTTGTCTAACCATCTCGTCTTGTGGTATACGGTGTGAAACAGCATCGAACACAACAGCATCACGGCTAATATCTTGAGTAATTTTTACGCTTGTTAAATTAATCGATCGAAGGAAAGAAATTGTTCAAATATTGCTTACGCGCCACAAATGTATCTCCCTTGTAAGACTGTCGACAACATCGGTAACTATCTCTCTCCATACGTAACTGGCGACTGCTATCGGACACTCCTTCCAATCGTATTCGCAAATCATTCGAACTGGTTCTAAATTACCTCCTGCATTAAGCGATTGAATTGTATCAGTACTTCATCGATCATAACGGCTGTTAAACTTATGGGCTTCAACTTTTTAACGCACAACCTGTCTTGTCAAATCGATCTACACGTTTATTTTAAAACTTACCAAAGTTCCACCTCATCTCTAACGATTATTTGTTTAACAATAAAATTTCATATGTGAAAACGTCGATTATATAAACTCTAGATGAACTATCTAATACCGGTGTATATATATAATAGAAAAAAAAATTACTATTCTCTTTGACATCTTCTTACGCCGGAGACATGTTGCTTTATTCGCAGACAATTGAAGCTCGGGAGAAAAAATAATCTCACACACTGCATAGCGACGTAATATAAACACGCGATGACAGGTACAGAGAAGTATCTAAATGGATGAGGAAAATATTATTAATGGGGGTGCAAAAAATAATCATGAAGATAACGGTGCCATTTCTAATCCTATTGTAAAAAAAAAGCAATCTGATCACCCTTTTTTTTCTTTTCATTGATTTCGTTACAGGTTCTGGGAAAAGTACCTACCATTTCTATCGACAAGACTGATGGCTGCCAGATGTACCTGAATTCGGAATCGCTTCAAGTCGAGCTTATTTCTAGCAAATCTAGCGAAATGAACGTTATGGTACCGAAAGGAAATGGGGATTACGTGAGTATTGAATTTTGAAACGATAACTTCTTTCTCGCGTATGAACATTTTTAATATCGTTTTTTATTCTTGCATTTTTTTTTTCTTATAATCTTACAGACGGAGTATCCGGTACCCGAGCAATTCAAAACAACCATAAGTGGGACGGGCCTAACGACAACCGCCGTCGACTCCCTGGGTTAATTATATTTATATATACACAATTTTTATTTTTATTTTATTTTTCTAATGAAATGAAATTTCACATAAGTTTACCGTATTACTAAAGAGGAGGATTAAAAACGGAAAAAAAAAAAAACAAAAAACTTTAACAAATGGAATAAGAACGTCACTCTTATGCGAACATAACGCATTAGGCGAATAATTATCGGTATTAAAAGAGAGAGAGAAAAAATAATCATCAAACTATTATTTATTATTAATGATTTAATCGAACGAATTCATTCGTTCGTATTTACTCTGTATTTCATCGTGCAAAGAGGAACTTCGACTGTATTCAAAAATCTGAATACTGGATAAATTTACACAACAAAAGAAATTTTTATTATTATTTTACATACTTTTACATAAAAATTGGATACATTTTGTTCTTTTCTTCGTCTAAATACCGCAGTCAAATTATATCGTACCTAACTACGAATATATTATTCTTTCTAACAAATCGTCGTACTTGATTCATTCAAGATTCAAGCTGTCATATCTTCGATCTTGAAAACTCTGCGGTTTCTTGTTCGTACGCTAAATTTATTCCATTCAATGGAAAAAATTTAAAATAATAATAAAAATATGAAGAAATACAAAAACAAAGAGGAAAAAAGAAAAGAAACAATATCATAGTCTTTAAAGAATTCTTTATTAACTACGAGGTTAATATAATGCGGAAGTGTGTGAAATGCATTCGTTTTTTTTTTTTTGTCCAAGTATGTGAACAATAGAAAATAACCAGAAAAAAAAAATTCATAATCAGCTTATTTAAAATGATGAATGACTTTTGGTATTCGAATAATAATAAAATTAATAATAATAATAATAATAATAACAATCACGAAAAGTTGGTAAAATCGTAAGAAATCAGTGTGCAACATATTTCTTATACGAATACCTACATATAGAAGTATACATTAAACATTGTTTGTTTCTATGCTAATTACCTATTTAATAAATATCCGAAAACCAATATAGCGCGTATACTCATAACGTTGAAAGCATTTCGTGATTTTTCGCCAACGATATTTGATATATCCTAACTACTACCTAATATTGATACTTTTACTAATCATCGATAGCCCCGATGAATTTTCGCTCTTGCAATTGAAACTGGAGTATTTTCGTAGGCTCCGTAAAGTATGAAGAAAAAACATTTAAAAGCAATGAAAAGGGAATTGAGTTTGGACAAGAGTTTTGCTTTCATCCTTACCCCGTAGAAAAAAAAAAACAAAAAAAAAAACAAAAAAAAGAAAACTTTTATAAAATTTACACCGTTTTTTACTGTACGACGACAAACTTTTGCCCAAACTGCGTACCGCTTCACTTTATCCTTGACTTTATACTTATCGTTAGACACAGATTAACGGATACAACTAAAAATAGTCAACAACTTTTGTTTCGATGAACAAGTGGCTTCCATAATACATAATTCGAACGGGATACTATGAAAATAAGTAGAAAAAAAAAACAAATGTGTGTGAAAACGTAAGTAATTTGAAGAAACAAAAAAAAAAACAAAAAGAAAGAAAGAAAACGGTATGATAATAAATAAATACTCTAAGATACATCGATATTGCCTGATTCGTAATGCATTTATGAGAATAACATGTAGTGTCAGAAATAGCGTCAAGATTTTTTCAATTATTCTTGTAATATCAACTGTACAGACGAACAATGTCCCTATATCAAAAATGAAAATTTAAACAGGTGAATATTTTCAAAACTCATCTTACAGAAATTACAAATAAAAAGAAAGTGTCATTTTTCGGAAATTCGAATCTTCCACACATCGAAATAAATCGCTATATCTTTTTTTTCCAATTCTAGATTTCCCGTATTTAGGACTCATAAAATGTTGGTGGGAAAATTTTTTTTTTTTGTATCTATACCTCATTTTTTGAAATATTCACATATAGTTTGTTAAAAATGGGACCGGGAAAAATGAAGATGAAATAGATAATTTTTTTCGTTTACCAAAATTTTGCAGATACTTAGCTTCAAATCGTAATTCCGTATCAACAATAATAATAATATTGATAGTAAGTAAGAGTAGTAAATAATTTTGAATTTGATAGTATTGTGATTTAAACTTTTCAATACATATTTATTAAATATACATATATATTATACATAATCGTAGACCGTTAGTCCTGAACTTGTAAGTTTAAAATCCAAGCAACGGATGAAAAAAAAAAAGGTAAAGAAGAAATCAGCAACTAGATTTACTAAAATGAGTTAATTCATTAGTCAACCTGTTTGAAAGTATTACATACCGTAATTAAATCAACTCATTAAATCTGAAACGTCGACACGAACAATTTCATATCGGGATCGTAATTCCGTGTACCGAAGTTTTTTTTCTTTGTAAGAAAAAGTAACAAATTGAAGCAAAGAACAAAAGTGTCACTTTTAATTAAATAACGAATCCCAAATGTTTTTACAGTCGATCGAATCAACATCGTGGAAACAATGTTCGTTCAGCCTTTTCGTCGAATGAAACCGTTTTCTCTTAATCAAAATAAATTGTGTATAACTTAAAAGGTAAATCTGGTAATTTTATTAAAAACAAAAGAAAACGAAAAGAAAAAATTCAATCAAAATCAATCTCACTCCCATCATTCAATCCACGATCCAACTTTGAAATTTTCGACTATATAAATATCGATTATACGTGTTTTTCGAAAATTTCACACAATTTTCAAGTTTATTTTAGGCATTTGTTTCGTTTGTTGTTGATTTTTCAAGGTGACAAAACTGATGTGTTATAAACGTTTTATTTCTTTTGAGATTTAAGTGTCGCTAGTATTCACCGTAGTCGTACACACACACACATATATATATATATATTTATTCTCGTCAATTACATCTTCTTTATTTTTACCGCAGTATAATAGCTATGGGTATGCAATGCCTATCTACGTATAATTATATTTACAGATACAGAACAAGAATTGATACACCAAACTTAACATTATTACACTAAATTCTACGTACATGGCCTTAGGGTTTTCTCATTTTTTTTTTTCGCACGAAAGTAAAAAAAAAAAAAAAAAAAAAAAAAAAAATATTGAAAATAAAAAAACCGAATTGCCAGGTTTTTTTCGCAACTTGTATCGTACTTAAATAATTCTACAATTCTCTCGCGATTTATTAGAAAATTCCAAGCGTGAGAAATTGAGAATTACCGTTTTATTATTGTCTTTTATATATCACAATAATAATAATAATAACTATTATATTTTTCGATATTTTCATTTTATAAGTTTTGCAAATCTCCATTATAACATATCCCCGTAATATATACCTATACGTACAATATCGTCACGCAAATTGCCACTTTTTCAAAAACGAAAAATTAATTATTAATTAACATTGCAACACCGTTTGCATTTTATTTTTTTTTTTTATGTTTGCATGTGTAAAACAGCACGAAAGATGCGAAATACCATTTCGCTACCATTAGCTATCAATTCGGCATCGCATTCGATCGATGCATATTACAAGCACCTACGCTCAAACGATTATTTATTCGCCTGTTTACACTATCGTTCTTTTTTTTTTTTTTTTTGTTTTTTTTTATTCGTATTCCTTGCATCGCAGAGAAATTGGTTTTTCATTTAACCCTCTTAACTTTTTTTCACATCTCAGTCAAAATGCGTCTGCTGAACAGTTTCACTTATCAACACAGTCGTAGTTAATAATCGTATGCGCGTTTATTTTAGTCATAACTATACTACTACTAATAATAATAATAATAGTAATAATAATAATATTAATTGTTATTATTCTCGTACGATCAGTGATGAGATACTAGTTTTATTTATTTTTTTTTTTTTATTCCGCACTTCTCATCTTCAACTCTTTATTTTGCAATTCTATTTTTTAATCAGTCGATGGTGCATCCTAGCTCGTCGCTACCGTCCGAACATTCTAAATACCCGTTGCATACACGTGATTTTGGAAGACACTGTCCCAGGGGGCATCTGTGACCCTTGCAATCCAATGAAAATGACGATGATGGGGCGAATTCGTCGTCTGCCATGACACCCTCTATCCAGGGTACATAGCTGTGAACCTTTGTGTAAATTCCTGGCCTCCCAGGCCTCGCGCATCCGTATCCGTTCGACGTTATACCTTGAAAAAGAGGATTGTCAATTACTTTTCAAATTTTTACTCAACACGATCGTACGACATTTTTTTTTAATTCAATATTGTACATTTTTCTTTTTCATGTTGGATTTTTTATCAACCGATGTTGGCTTTTTTTCACGTCAAAGGATGTTCAGGCGTGAATTGGTAGAAATCGTAACGGGTTTATGAAAATTATACAAATTGTTCTCAGTTTTATTTCCGAAACATGTGTAAAGTTTGACAGCGATTGTCTGAAATATACTGGAGTTATTTTACTTTTCAATTTTCGTAATTTTGCATTGATTCTTGTGGGAAACTTTGAGGCTCAATGTAACATCACGAGAAGCTAGAAGTAAAATAACTTCGGTACGGTTGGGACAATCGCTTTGAAATTTTTTCACAGGTGTTTAGAATAATAGTGAAAAATATTTGTGTAATTTTCATTAATTAGAACGATTTCGATCTTTCCACGCCTGTGCATCTTTAAAAGAACCCATTTGTACATATTTTTAAGGATATTTTCTTATCAAGATATCTATTAAGGAAATTAATATCCACTTTAATACACTTCTTCAATATTCTGTTATATTGTTTGTTAATTTTTTTTTTTTTTTTCTTATTTAATGCGAGCTGCTAATTACCTTGCAGGGTGTACTTATTGTTCGATTCGGGGCAAACCAGAGGCCCTCCACTATCGCCTAGGCAAGCGTCTCTCCCGCCGTCTTTTAAACCAGCGCAGAGCATACCCGAGGTTATTTTGTAAAGTGGTAAAAATAACGTCCTTCTGCGACACTCGTCCGTAGACATGACCGGCAATTCGACTTCTTGAAGTGTGTCGGCTGGAAAGAAATCCCGATTATTATTCCCGAGTATTTTCGATACGAAATTTACCTTCAGTTTTCTCTTGTTGACACATATATACATATATTTTTTTTAATTTCTGGTAATATTTCAAAGGAAAACTGAAGATTCGTAATAACGATCTTACGGAAACTTGTTACGCTTTCGTATTATCTGTATAATTTGATGCAATCGTAAATTTATCGCATATTTATACACCCTGAGTGATCAGAAATTGGAACAGATCTCTTTCCTTTTTCTGAATTACATAAAGGGAACAGGTACACCTGGCCGCAGTGATTCTGCGTGGGTTAATTTTATCGACGAGTCGCATAAGTTGGCAATGCCGAATCAGCCCGCAGCGCCACCGTCGGCCGGTCGCCAAACAGGCTCACCTTCAATCTTTGTTAACATAATATCACCCATGACCGTTGAATCTAACCTAAAAATACGAACAATCGATAGTTTTTTTTACGTTTACGAATGTTTGGTATTGCCAACGTAAAACGATTCGCAGAAAAAATTAGCCATTTCAAAGTCACTGCGGCTAAGTGTTACACATACGTTATGTATTGCATATGAGATTCAAGGATTCATCTATTATTTTTTTTTTAAGTATATTTACAGGTTCACCGGGATGATATCTGCTCGGATATGACTAGACTTTCCGCGTGGCAAATTGGTAGAAGAAGAAGTAAAAAGGAAGAAGAATAAAGAAAAAACTCTACAACGCAAGACTGAAGAAAGAAGTATGGATTAGATTGTGAAAAAGTTGAGGTAATTACATATCTTTTCTATTGTACGCAAAGTTTAGCGAGAAGAAGAAGCGGAAAAAAGGGTGTAGAAATTCGTTTGCGACGACTTTCGAGAATCGTGGACGGGATTTCGGGTCAATTGGCCTTCGATGTGACGCCAAATACCATTCGCGAAATTGTTATAAATCATCGTCATATTCCTTACGACATGACAACGTGCTTCCTTTTTTATTTATTTATTTATTTATTTGTTGTTTTTCTTTTATTTATTATTTTTACTTACGAAATACTCGGCCAAGTTCGAACAATTGTCCCCAGCCGGTAACCTTGCAGATTTCGCCACCTTTCGGTTCGGTTTTCGGTAGACAAACGGGCCTCACGTAATCGCTGAAGACTACAGGACGCTCAAGTTTCAGCAATGATATGTCGTTTATGAATCCATTGTCGATGTAATCGGGGTGAAGGATTATACGATTAACGTGTATCAGCTGCTCGTGCGGACTCGCAAAACTACCCCTTCTTGTCGTCCCTATTCTCGCTACCCAGTATTCGCTTTGGGTACTGCAAAACAAACAAAAAATAGATCAGGATAAACATATTATTTTTTTTTTTTTTTCCTCGATCAATTTTGGAAATAATTCAACTATGAAAACTTTTTCCATATTCTTGTACCTTCACTTTTACGGCTTTAGGAGAAAATTATGATTATTTATTTGAATCCTGTGGGGGGGGGGGGGGGGGGATGATTGAGAGAAAAAGCAAAATTTTAACGATCAACTTACTGGTAAAAACAGTGCGCTGCGGATATGATCCACATGTCGTTTACGAGGGCTCCGCCGCATTGGTAACCGCCTTCTTTGTAGAGAGCAACTTGCCACGGCCAACTTCCGGCTGCGGAACTTCCGCCACCGACTATCCTGGAATCCCGATAAAAAGGCCATCTGGGTGAGCGAATTATTTTTCATTCCGGTTGCGTATATTCGTTCGTTGTTACTATTATTGATATCATTATCATTATTTTACTAAAAACAAACGTATCGTCGAATAGTAACCAATCGAATGACGCTTCGTTCCCGATGTTATCGAATGTTGTATTATTTTATCTTCTCACCTAGCTTGCGTTGGCGTTTGAGTGCGAACACCGCATTCAAGATTCTTGCATTTTACCCTTAAAACATCTCCGCTCGGGCAGTTCGACGGTTTGAATGTCAGACTTGTTTTTTCTGACGTTTTTTCGTTGTAGACTAAGCTGTAGTACTCGTGTTGCTGCGTTTTTTCACTCTCAAGCCTCACTTTTTCAACCCTTTCGTAATCCCTGTGTGAATCGATAGTTTATTTTTTTAACGTTACATCTTTGTACCAACATTGCTTTCGGAGTATATTTAAACAGTTATTTACTCATTTCCCCAAGCATTTGTTATTTTTTTTTTATATTGGCGCTGTTTTATGTTCGAATTTCAGAAGTTCAAATCACTTCTAATTTCAAACTTGGGGAATCAAGGATTTTCCGATTTTTCGAAATTTTGCGTAAACGAACGCGCTTTGATATTTTCGAATTTGTAATGTTTCACGTCTCATTGCAATTTATTAATTAATTGGCAAGCTATTTCTTTCAAAAATATTTATGTCTCGTTGAAAAATTATAAAATATTTCAATTGATTAAACATCAAGTATTCGAAATATCTTTCAGTTTTTTTTTTTTTTTTTCTATTGATTTTTTCGATCCATAACAGCGAACCAAAAAATTTAACGATTGCGATAACAAATTTGAACGAATGTTTGTTCTAATCAATAAATGAACTTCGCAGTAATTGAGGAAATTTTCGCTGATATATTCATTGAAAAAGAAAAAAAAAAAAGTTTCGAAATATGATAAACGCGTTGAAAATCTTACTGATAAGTGATCGCCTTGCACACGGCGCGTCCCAAATCCTCTACGGTCCAAATGGTCCTCTTCCTCTCAAGAAGGTTGTCCATACCGGTGAGACAAAGTTTACCCCACTTGCCGTTTTTCCGAACACTAAGAAACCCCTTGTCGTTGTAATCGTCGATTTCGCTTCTGTACGGAATACCGATCACCGAACTTATCGGACGATCAGCGTTAGAATTTTTTTCAACCGTGTGAAACGAGTTTCCACCGTAAATCGAACCGGATTTTAAATTGGGCGTAATTTCCCTGCCGGAAACAACACCGTCCGAATTCAACGCTTCCTCGTCATTTAAATCCAGCGATTTCCTCGTCGACGTTTCGTCCAATCCGGATTTAACCACTATTCGAAACGTGGTCGTCTCCAGAATCGACGACTCCATCATCTCTTGGTCGGTTTCGTTCTTTCCGCTAAAATCCGACACTCCCGTTTCGTCCTCATATTTTTCCCACTTTGAAAAATTTCCGCCCTCCGTTGACGTCGCCTCTCTCTCAACCTCCTCTTCCCCCTTTGCGTCCCTTGATTCGACGCTCCCAATTTCAACCCCCGTGTCACCCTCGCCGATCGACATGTTTTCGTCGATCAAAGCCGCGCATTTTTTTTCGTCCTCGCCGCTCGGGCAATCCCGAAAACCGTCGCAAACCTTTTCCGGGTTCACGCAAGCTTTGCTGTTACCGCACACGAATTGACCCTTTCCGCACCAGTCTGTTTTTTTAGAAAAAGTCTGTGCGTTTATTTAGGGGATGATATTTTTTTTTTTTTTTTTTTTTCATTTTATTTTTGGGACAGTTTTCAACCGTTCTACATGATCGATTATTTTGATTATTTTTTTCTGAAACCTCACCAGTGATTTTACTGATTTGAAAGTCTCAACGATTTTCAATGGTTTTTAACTATTTCATGCGATTTTATTTCATTTGTTTAACGATTTTGTGCAAAACATTATATGGTGATTTCAACGATATCACAAAATATCACCTGATTTGAAAATTTCAGTGATTATTGTATTCAGACTCTGATTAAGGATGCTCTGGCTATACATTCTCAACCAAAAGTGAGTCTCGTCGACAATATTGAATACTTTGTGATGAGATAAAAATTGGAATATATCAACCGTAATAAAGACGACCAGAAAATTAAATTTGAATAATCGAAGACATATGAATGGGGAGTTATCGGTGTAATTTGAATGAAATTGCCCCTCGCCGTAACTTTAATAATAGTAGTCTACGTCATAAGAGTGAGAAATACGAACCGCAATCGGTTTCATCCGAGTAGTCCCAGCAGTCCGGAGTACCGTCGCAAATCTTGTGGTAGAGTAGTTGAGCTTTTAAAAAATCACCGCATCTACAGTTAGACTCGTCCTCGGACGTAGCGCATTCTCTCAGCATGTTGCATCTAGCACCAGCTGGCAGGCATTTGCCATCGTTGCATTGAAATCCCTGACACGTTTCTCCTGTGACGAATTAATTTAACGTATAACGGTATAACGACGTATGTTTAGTCGTCAATATTTTATTACAACACTGTGCATTTTTTTTTTTTTTTTTATATAGATAATCCACAATCACGAGTTTCATCAATTTTGTTACATTACTCATCTTGATTTAACGGTCGTTTGATTGTAGATTGTTGAACGAGCTTTTTGTGATGGAGGAAAAATCGATGAACGTAAAAAACTGAGAATCAAAAAACAGTTCATTCGACTAATTTACAGTGTTTCAAATTTCAATTTTCGACCTTTTTTTTTTTGTCAGTTATTTGTTCAAATTATTGTAAAGTCAAAAAATGAAGGAAAAACCGTGTTTTTGAAAAACGATAGCGGGAATTTATCTTCTTTTTTTTTTAAGAATTCTATATTTTCGATCTCTTACTCACCGTTATTCTCGACCGGATTTTCCTCGGTGCTAGATCGCATTTTCTCCGTTCTTTCCTCGGCCTTGATCAGAACTTTGGTGGGAACCTTGATGCCGTCACGACTGAGTATAAAATCGTCGGTATCATTACTCGAAATGACTTTATCACCGCTTAAAACTGTCGCGAGTTTAGTTAGTTTGTCAAAATTAGCCAATTCTTCCCCTTGGTTCCCGCTCGGTACTTCCGGTCTCGGTATCGTCGAGTGATCGCGCGACGGATCGTCCTCAACCTCATCCTCGCCATCCTGCTTCGTCGATATCGTCAAGGTGTCAGTCCTGACCTTTGCGAACTGCTTGAGCTTTTCCAAAAGCATTATACTTTCCCGAGCATTTGATATCTTCCTGTCAGAGTTTCCCGGGTTTTTAAAATCGTCAAAAAGCGGCTCTTCCGATCGGTTCGCTCCAAAATCCGGAGCCTCGATCTTCGCTCGCTGACTTCCACCGATTTTCGAATCAGAAATTCGCACTTCCGGTTCCGATACCCTCGTGCTGATCGACGTTATCACTTCAACGACTTGCCGATCCGGCTTTGTCGACTTGTCCGGACTTCCGGCTCCCTCCTCATCCTTCTCTTCCGGTTTCTCCTCGTTCGCTGTTCGCAGTTTTTCATAGCTTCGATCGGCAACCTCGACGATATCCTCGATCGGCAATTCGCCACCCTCGCTGTCGTAATTATCTTCCGTATAATTACCGGAAGCCCCTGGAGGTCTGGGTCGAGGTCGAATCGGTCTACCGATTCCACTGTTGCTTTTCACCGGCGCCAACGTGACGAGATTCTCGACGACGTTCGCCTTTAACGTGTCGTTGTAGACCTTTGACTTGAGTTCAGATTCCCTCTTTGCCTCGTCCCGATCACTCTCACCATCCTTCTTTACCAGGGACTCGTTTTTCACACTACCAGGCGTGTATTTCACAGTTTCGATCTCTACGAACGTCGAATTTCTACCGGTGTTAACGACGCTCTGAGGAATCGGATCCTCCCGCTGCTGAAGCTTCTCCGTTGGCCTCTGTAACTTTTGACCGTTGTTCTTGTTCAACGGATGAAGAATCTCCGAGTAAATCTCGGTCGTTGTGTGCTTCAGGGTTTTGTCATCGTCGATCGTTATCGAGGTAGTCAAATCGCTGATCGGCGGTCGCTGCTCCTCGAATTCCAGCTTCGATTTCTCCTCCAGCCTTGACGGTCCCTCTCGATCCCGATCCTCATCCTCGTTCTCCGCTTCAGCTATCTTGTCGACCGGTATCGTGTGCCTGAACGGTCTCAAGGTCCCTGGGTTCTCCACCAGGATCGGCTTCGCCTCTCCGTTCAGATCGGGGCTCTTGTAGCTCGTGTATACCGGTTCACGTCGGGAAATCGCCTCCCGAAGAACAGCCTTGCGATCCTGCATGGCGTCCTCGAGGCTAGCCTCGATTTCGGAGAACCGATTTCTTCCCTCGAGCTCATCGACGTCCAGTACAACCTCAGCCTCTCCGATACCCGCCACTTCAGGCTCACTCTGGACGCCGAAAATCGCGCTACTTTCGGTTTCGGGAATCGGAACGTTGCCCGTAGAGAAGACCCTGACGTTGTACGTCTTCCGGATCGGCTCGGAGTCCGCTATCTCGATAGAATCGGCTCTGACCTCCTTGTCGATCGGTAGACTCACCACCTCGTCTCTGAACAGGGGTTCGTCCGACGGTTGGGTCGGTATCTTATTTTTGAACTTGCCGTTCACCCTGAAGTTCACCATCTCCTGAGGCACTATTCGGTCCGTGTGATCCTCGGAATCTCGGCTCGTAGTTTCGCCGATCGTTTCGAACACCGGAAGCAGGGAGGGTTCGTCGACTTTCGACGCGATGCTGGGAACTTCTGGTACCGTCGACGGAACGGATTCGTCGTTTAATTTGAGCCTCAATTCCGCGTTCACAAAGCCCGGGATTATCGGGCGCCATGGGGACGTCTCGAATTCCGGATCCACGAAGTCCTTGAAGGGTTTCTTCGTCGTCGAAACTTCCGTCACCTTAGGTTTCGAGCTCGTCGTTTCCGGCTTCGACGTTTCCGTGCTGCTCGACGTCGTCTCGACCTCTTTTCGCGTCGTTTTTACCATTCTTTCGGTCGTTTCCGGGGGAACGACGGTCGTTGAAGTGCTTCGACTTCTCTCCGCGATTTCTGGACTATCCGTTCCGTTCAGTTTAGTCACTTTGTAGGTGCCTTGAATCGTCGGTATGTTACTGAAGTCGATGTTTGCCTCGTCTGGATCCGTTTTAATCGGACTCAATGTTGTTGATGATGGCGACGACGACGACGATGATAACGACGATGATGATGATGATGAAGTGTTTCTAATGCTTGGTCGCAGAAGACCGTTTTTCGTTATCATCGTGTTCTTTTTTCGCGCTGTTTGCTGCTGTTGTTGCTGTTGTGGTCTGTTTGGTACTCCTCCGTCTTGATCGAGCGCTTCGTAGAAAAAAAAAATAATAAAATAAAAAATGGAAACGAATGTTTGAAGTTAATACAGTGCTTGTCTTTCGTTGTTTTAACTTGATTTATTTATTCTCCTCGCATGAATCGGGTAATTTCTTAAAGAGTATCTACCGAATGTGAAGTTTTTTCGCGGATTGAACATAGTTGAAAATTAGTATCCAATAAAAATCCTTCGTTTTTTCTGTAATATATATACGATCGATTCCACTGTACAGACTTTACTCTGAAATGAATTTTAAACTTCATTTCATTTTGGAATTCTGGATATCTTTTCATAATTAACTACCGAATGTTTGTTCTCATTTTTTAAATTGCACAAAATGCGACTTACTTTTAACTGAGATGCTCGCCAAGTCTAATTCCATGTCCTTGAACAAGGATGACGTCGAGTAAGTTTCTTTCGCCAGTATATCGGCAATGGTATCTTCAACGTTGCTAATGGATTTGGGTAGCTTCCTGCGGTCGAGATAAACTCTGAAGAATACCTTGAGCGTGCCGTTTTCAAATTTGTCGATAAACGTTTGTTTGTACGCAGGGGCTAACACGCTTCTTCTGAACAGCAGCTCGAACTGTATGGAATGGAAAGTTTCTCTATTTTTTCACTCGTATCGCAAATTGGAGATACTAAAAATTGTAAAACGCGTTGAAGGTTTTTTTTTTCTGTTTCGTACGATTCCAACAAAAAAGGTATCCCAGATCGATCTCTCCGATTTCATTTCTTTTTTAACATGTTACAGTAGACTAAAAACTAAGCGACAATTTTTTTTTAAAACGACTTTTCACTTACTATATTTTTGTACTTCCGTTCCTTTTCACGGAATGCCATACTCGTGTTCAGCTTCAACATCGGATAGTAACGCTCTCCACTCGAAACTCGAAAGCTGCACGCGAATCCTGTTACAGCTACGGAAAAATGATCGATATGCATTAAAAAAAATTTTTTATTATCAACAATGTTTTTTAATTAATTAAAAATAAAAAAAAAATAAATAAATAAATAATGTGACATAAAAGTTCAATTCATTTAACAAAACTTTACCAGTTTGGTAAAGGCGTTAGAGATTTTACTGGCTATTCTAAGTTTTTGAAAATTTCTATTCACAATCCCGAATTATTCTTCGCGATAATATGCATTACATAAATTCGATTCAAATATTTTAAAGCTGTTCTCACCATTTTTAGGGTCATTCCTGAGAGCTGTAACAGATTGAAACGAATGAACAAAATTAATTAATTATATTTTCTGGTCAGTTGGTTTTCTAGATCTGGTTAGTAACTTTAAAAAAAAAAAAAAAAAGGACGAATAAATCGCGATCTTGACCGTCAAAAAGAAGTTGGAAAAAAATTCTATGCAAAAATGTGTTTCGTACGATGAATGAGATGCTAAAAATTTTATAAATTTCACTCACCACCCATCCATAAAGCCAAACCAGCAACGGCTAAAACGGCAATTAGCACGAGCATAGCAGAAATGATTAGCACGGCGCTACCGATTTTCCATTTTGTTGTGTTTTTACCGTTTTTATTAACGTGGGGCGGCACTCTGTACCAAGCTGATCTTGGCGGCAGGTAATATTCGCTCTGTAACGAAAAAACGTGAGAGGAATTAAAAAAAAAAAAGAAAATACAGTTATGCTGATTATAATTATAATTGTACGCCCTATTGTACGTATTTTATCGAATTATAATATTATTTTAATCAACGAAACGATTGTTTTCATTCTGTTCTAATTTGCGTTTCGTCATAAAAAATAAATGTTTGTATTATCAGCTATCAGTTTATCGCATTAAAAACTGATACGTGATTTCCAATTGTCAGAATATTGTTAAAATTTCAAATAATCGACACTTAAAATGTGTATAACAAACATTTTCGAACGATCAAGTAAAAATCTACAGTCAAGTCTTTCGTTAATCGTGATTGATTGGTTGGGAATTCCTTTCGACACTGTGTTAGACGTTTTTTTTTACGCTAATTTTCAATAATTTTAGATGTGTAAAACGCACAGATGTGAGCAAAAACGAGCTCAGACAGAATTCGCACTGCAATACGTTGACGCGATGAATGTGGTGTACATGAAATAACTGAAAAAAACTAATAATAACAATATGTAATATGTGTAAAATGTAATAATAAACTAACCGCAGCCATTCGCACATCGAGTTTAAAACAGTTGCGCTTGTAACGGAGGATCGGATATAAGGAGCCGTTTCACAATTCTAAATGAATTTGAAATTTCAGTACTTTTACGCGTATAATGTGCAATATGTTTTTATCTATCCGACTTAACGGTGGGGATAAAAATTTGTCATAAGCAAATCGTCATAATTTGGCTATGTGGAAGCTTGAATTTGGGTCTATAATAGTTTTTAGGTATTTTAATTCAATACATGAAGTAAATAATTTTGCAGGTTTGTTTTTCTTCGCTAAAATTCCTTCTTCGTTCAACTAATTTTTCCAATTTTGTATTCATTTTTTGGTTTTTTTTTTTTTTTCAAACGTTATCGTTACAATTTCCCGATTTTCAGAAAGTTCGTTCGCTTTTAACAAAACTTGAAACTCTTTCCGTTCTTTCAACAGTCAGAAATTCGTTATATGTTTTGAAAAAGTTTTATAACTTCAAAACAAGTTTTATAAATCTTGTTTGTTTGTTTGTTTTTCTTTCTTTCTTTCAAAAATTCTCGTACACTGACTTCACAACATACGAATTTCACTCCGGCGAAGAATTTTATCACCGATACGTTATCACAATCGATTATATGTATCGTTTAAACGTCAATCAGTTGAATTATTGATTCCTGTAACTTACGTGACGAAATATTCTGCCATTGAAACGTAATTCGTGCTTGAGATGGGGAAAAAGAATGTAAACTTTAATGAGAGAAACGAAGGTTCAAAAACCTGGCGAGATAACGCGATGAGGATAAATAAAATTAAGTAAATAAAAGGAGTGCAAATGAGAGAAAGGAGAAAAAAAATGTATAAAAAAAAGGAACCTGTAGTTTCTTCTTCTTCCTTGTTTACACCTCCTCTTCCAGCGCAGCTGCGGATGCTGCTCGCTACTCAGATATTATCTCTATCAACGATTTACCGTTAGAAACTCATTCCGTATCACACGTAGCTTACACGCACGCATACACGGTGTGTAATTTTGTTCATCGTATCATCTAGTTTCGCCGCATATGTTGTAAACTATTACATTGTAATAACTTGCAAAACAAGCGGTACCTTTATATATATATATATATTTCATTATATATTTTTACTCTTTTCAATTTATACCGAATGTTTAATTCTTCAATTTTTGAATTTAATATTTATCCATTTTGTCTTTACTTTCTTCTATTTTGCCATTCTTTGTTTATTTTTTTTTTTTCCAAAAACTTTTAAACCACTCATTCATATTGTTCGAGTTATTCTGAATTCCTCGCGTATTTTTTCCACTGTCAATGCTAACGAAGAATGAGCGGAAAAAATGACGGGTGTGTATACAAAAGTTTAGGCACTCCGAGTTGGTAAGAATATAAAATTTAAAACAAATAAAATAATGACGAATTAATTGAAGAAAAATGTGTATTCCTTGGTTATTGAAAAAAAGTCGATTAATGTATAGTCGATTTTTACATCCCTAATATAAAAAGAAAAACACTTGAGATGAATGCTATTTTATTTTTATTTTTCCCCATCAACAAAATATCGTGCAGTCCAATCGTGAATTCGATTGCTTTCCTTGTACGTGTGAAATTATTTCAAGAAGGTTGCGTAAAAAAGAAAAAAAGAAAACAGCTGGTAATAAGTACGGTTTTTATACCAATTGCGTAATTTTATTACCGTCTACGGACGCGCTAAGCGCGCGTCGTGTTTTGATTAATTTGAATATTTGTCGCGCAAATAAATTATCTACCATGCATGAACGGTGCGGCAATTAGTGGAACAAATTTTTTTTTTTTTCTTCTCCTTTAAATTTCAGTCGTTTTCCCGTTAGATTCATCCGTTAGACTCAATGAGCGTTGATTTCTTAATTTTCAGTTTCTTCTATATTCCTGCATTCGCCGATTGTGAAAAAGATAGAAAAAAAATATTCCGTCATCGCAAAAGTCTTTTTCCGAGAGTCGGAAAGACGATTTTTTTTACCGATGGTACAAAAGAAGGACGAAAAAAAAAAAAAACGAAATGAAACTTCTGTTCAGAAAATACAAAGTGAAAAATTTGAATAATATAATAATAGCGTGGATATATATGAAAAGAATTTATTAAATTTTTTTTTACATTCGTGACCAACGACCTGTCATCGCCTGTCAATTTGTCGGTCATTAGTATGTTTGACCGTGCAGCGATAAAACGTCACCTGCATCCTATACTCGAGACTGTCTGATTGTGAGTCAATTTAGGCAGTTCATGGTCGCGATTAAAAATGTTCAGACGCCAAATCCTTGCATCAAGCTTCCTCAATAGCAATCGAAAACGCTCTTCTTTCAATGCATTATATATCCGCGTTCGTGACTTGAATTATATTATTCAATATATCGACGCATGATCAATGCCGGATATAATCCGTGACGAAATCATTATGCAAAAATCTACACTCATACACATTCCTTCATTCGTTCATCTATCAATTTACGTATTGTATCAAACTAGAATAAAACAAAACGCGCGCAACATTAATTAAACCTTGCGCAGATTTGTTTCTTTTTTTTTTTTGTTTTTTTTTTTTACAATCAAAATCGTGTAAGATTTACCTATCCGTCGATATATTTATTCAAATTCAATGTATCGAACGTTGAACCTCATCGTATTTGAATAATTATAAAATTAATTGATTTTGTCTCGCTACCCTTGACCTTCTGTCAATTCAACATGGCAAAAAACGAGAGGTTAAAAGCTTGCGCGCCTTATTCCGTGCTTCGACACTCGCGTAACTCGCCCGAAACGATCAGCTGACCATCCGGCGCGACGCCATGTTGTCTATAAAAGCTGCGGGAATGCCGGGTAATATATTATTTTTTTTTTTTTTTTTCCATTATTCCGATTGACTTCTACTCTACCGAGTTTTCCTGACCTTTTAACGTTGCAATTACACGTACAAAGGATTATCGATATCTGGCACAGGTCATCATAGGCACATGCGTGTGTATGTATGTGTATATATATACATGTACGAGTATATATTTATGTATGCGACCGCAAGGACGCTCTTATAGGTACCGTATCTATCCTAGATACATGAACCAATTCTCCTCTGATATAGCCTTATACAGGTTTCATAGCACGTTTATTGTACACAACTTTACTACCTATATGCGGCGCATAGCGCTTACGTGTCTCTTCGCCGTAACGGAATTCTACTTGACACCCTTTTTTTCGCGGCCGTCGTATTAATGCTCTCACACGCTTTGTAAAACGCTTATTGTATTATTTCATCGGTTGATTTAATTTTTGCAAATTTTCACACACCGTTGAAAGATTTTTAATATACAAATAAATAATAAATAATTAATCAGGGATTTGTATAATTCGCTAGAAACAAAAAAAAAAGAAAAAAAAAAAAACTACAGGTATAACTTATATTCAGTATTACACTTATTTGGAGAAATAAATTTGTGCAATAAAGTTGTAATAAAGTAATAATAATAGTAATCTACGACGACTGATGAAATAATTAAACGACATGTTTGATAAAATCGTCGATCATCGGTAAAGTAATTCGCATCTCTTAAGTAGAGTGTTTTATATTTTGAGTTGGTAAAAACCGACTACTGTTACACAGTTGTGGAAAATTGTGTATTACATAGACGAAGGGAATAAATTCTCGAGTCGTTCGATCGTTCCCAGATACGTCCGAATTATATTGAGCCGTGTTTTATAGTGTACGTCGCATGAGTAAATAACAACAATTTCCGTATGACGCGAAGTGTAACCATCCTCAATTTTATCCTTTTCCCCTTCCGCTCGAATCGTCCTCGTCGTTTTTTCTCCCGTTTCTTCCTCCCCCTTTTACTTACTAGTTACTCGCAAAGTTTTACCACGCGTTGCGAAAAAAAGGGCCTTTTTGCACAACTAAACGTAGCGTCTCACGTTCTAAGGTTTATTGTACCTATAACGAACGGGCACTTAGAACGCGACGCCGTGCATGTCCGACTAACTATGTCTGCGCGGATCGTAAAGCGTGGTAACAGCTAGAACATGCTCTTGTAAAAACTGAAAAATCATCCTCCTCCTCTTCCTCGATAGATCAGCTCTTCATCTTCGTTATACCGGGTGTTTCCAAGTAAACGCCACGGTATCTTGGATTGCCTGTCTCTCAGGGGAACAAATATCGGTAAAACGCAATTACCGAGTTATCGGTAGATAACTCGTTTAAAGTTTTGCAAGTTTCGTGGATTTTGCCAAACAGTTGTTTCGTTGTTTATAACTTGTGCTGAAGCGTTCAGTGATTATATTCCGGAGTCGCGTTAATAAAGCGACGGTGGTTCTGTAGGTAGCTGTTTTATCGATATTTGGTCTCCTGGGTGGTAGGCAAGCCGACATACCGCGAAGTTTGCTTCTTTTTCTCCTTCCAGATTTCCCCGTGAGTGCAGATTTTTAAAATAAAAATTAACCGCAAAAGTTTTCTTATATATATGTATATATATATATATATATATTTTTTATTGTTTTTCAAACTTCTTTCACATTTAAATCGATCGATTCTGATTTGTTTCCATTTGTTTTGCAAGGAAGTCAATGCATGGGAAAATAAAATGGAAATGAAAAATCGTCGGATAAAATCGAGCGTGTGAATAATGATTACGTGATTGATCTACGAGCGGAGCAGCGTTTATATACGATGCTGATTATTAATTACCGCATAGTAATGTACATAAGAAAATACACCCGCGCTGACGATGGTGATAAATAATTTATGCGTTGTACGAATACGTTGCTTGCATCTCTTTATGTCCGATCGTGAGTTATATAATTTTATGTGCATACATCTGATATTATACAGTAGAACCTTTCGTTATAATTCTACTTTAATCTATTTTATACAGCCTATTGTTCCAAGGTTTTGTTTCTTTTTTTTTTTTTCAAGAAAACTATTTTGTTTCGAAAAAAAACATTGCGACCGGATGTGCCAAGCAAACGATTTGGAGAAAAGAAACGTTGAAATTTTTGAACTGGGTAAAAAAAATAAAATGAAATAAAATAAAAAAAAAAAAAAACAATTCTTTTATACGTCAAATTTTCAACCGGACGATAATAAATTGATTTTTTTTTATCTCACCCACTTCTCTAAGAAATGGACAAAGATGTTTTCCCTGTTGTTAGAGAATTTTTAATATATCTTGCAAGAGGTTCTACCGTATGTATGAAAATGACGTGTATAATATAGAACTGTGTCGCGGAATCGACGACCTTGCTTGCATTCGCGGGTTTGACGAGAACACGGCGCAGCGAGTTTTCTCAGGTGGTAAATATCCCACCTTGACTCAAGCTCGGAAGCCTCGTAATCTCGTTCTTGCAGCAGCGGTTGCATTTCGCGGTGAATCGCATGCCGGCGCATTGCAATTCGAATGATCATTTTTTTTTATTTTTTTTTTTTTTTTTTTGCGCAAACGCGGGGTAAAACCGAAGAGTTGAATTTATACATCGCGTTCTTGTCTCGACGACGGTTTCAGAATTGTTGGCAAAAGAAAAACGCCGCCGCTCGCGAGTTGTTATTTCCTCTTTAAAATAACTCACGACGCATTGCGTTCCTGATGCGCTGCTGATCCTGACGACGCCGCAGTCACGAATTACGTATATTATATACAAGATCTCGGTGTCGGATCGTTGAGGAGATTCATTGTTACGAGAAGACGTTTCATTCATCATTTCGAATTATCCTCACACAAATTTGTACTTCTTTTTTTGTATAATTGTCGTTTATTAAATACATATAATATAGATAGTTTCGTTTCAAATTACACTTTTTAAATCACTCGAAATCAAGCGGTTGTTGTGTTTTTTTTTTTCTCTCTCTCTCTCTCTCTCTCTCTCTCTCTCTTCCAATGCTTATCGTCCGTTCAAACATTTTTATTTTTGCATAAATAATACAGAAAAACTCAAGAATATTACATATCAATGATTTAACATCGATCTTTCTAGTTCTCATTGAATTTTTATAGGTTAAAAAAAAAAAAAAAAAACGCACCATCCAATGGCCGGACAAAATCTGATCGAGATTCATTCTGTAAATAAAAGAAAAAAAAAAAAAAAAAAAAAATTGAAGCAAAGAATGAAGGAACGTTTGTAAAATCGTGAAAAATCGATCTTAATCGCGTAAACATGAAAAACCAATTGTCGTCAAATTTCGAGACTGTCGCGTTACGCGTTATATCGAGGTGGTCCATTACCTATGGGATGCTGGGCGAGTCCTTCGTTTTACCGCCGCGAGTCGAAGATGTGCAGCACAAGGCAGCGAAGCATTGCAAAGAGTCCCTGCATTTGAGGTCAAAGATCTCACAAGGTCGTCGCAGCGTGTAACACCGTCCTTGTCAAATTAACGAGATCGCACAAAGCGCGTATCGCGTATGAATATTTAACATTTACCACGATAAATAAAATTTTAGACGACGCGAATTATGGATACGATCGTGAATTATAACGAGAAAATATCATCCGTTCGATATCAAGTTTCGTTTTTTTTCTTTTTTTTTTTCTTTTTCCTACTATTGTTCATTTATTTTTTTTTTTTTTTTTGCTTTTACAACTGTGAAGAAAATTTATAAAAATTTTCATTTTGATCAAATAAAATTGAAGTATTATGCAAATGGTGTAACACACACATACATATATATATATTTTTTGTTTTATTGATTTTATATTTGAACGAATAAATTTTGATTTTGTATACATCGAATAATAACGAAAATCTTCATAATCGTTACTTATAAAGTTTGCCGTTGTCTTTTTTTCTTAACGTTTATAAACAAGTTTTTGAAGTATTTGGTTGATAGCTAATATCGGTGCCTATTTAAAAAAAAAAAAAAAAAAACAAGGAATACGTTTCAACGAAGATGCGATGGATATTGAACGAATTTATCAGGGAAATTACGTTTGGTATTTGATACGAGAAAGTTCGTACGAACGTAAAAGAATCACGAAAAATATCAATTTTTTTTATATATTCGACTTTATTATTAATTACGATTTTTTCTTTTTTTTTAAACTTCAAAATCTAACAAGACTATTTTCATTACCTTTAATTGGTTACGTGTAAGAGCGCGAAAATTTGACTTGTATAACCCAGAATCAGCGAGGATAAAATCGTCGTTCGTATCTAACGAATAAGGCGTATACCGGAAACACGTATGACGATGCTAATGCGCTATTGGTAAATATACGTACACATATTAACCTATACCCACACATTGTGCATACCTAAGCTATACAAATTCCGGCTGTTTCTTTCACGGCTTGGCATCATATATATACATATATATACACGTATGTAATAGGTATATGTATAAGATTTACGTATAACGCATTACTTATAACGTACTATCGGACACGTCGATCTCCGACGAAGACGCTGTTAAGAATTTGCGTGTGGAAATTATTATACATACATATTCATACGGATATGATATTTATAATCGACGTGTGGCTGCTATAAAACGTCGAGGATTATTACAGTAGTTGTAATAATATGCGTATAATCTGGACTTGAATATTATATGTATACTTTTAAAGAGGAACTTTTAAAGAGGAAGGATCCCTCTAAAACTTCCGGCCGTGGTCAATTAAATGGTACGAAAACTCGCGATGCTGTAGATAATTGACAAAAAAAAAAAAACAATTATTTTTACGTGTTAATTAAATGGGAAAATTTCAAATTCATTTAGCGAGTACTTAAAATTAAAATTAAGAGCTAGGCTTTGGTGGGAATTTTTTTTTATATGTTCAGAGTACTTCATACTTAAATCGCATAAATTGAAACCGATTGTGAGAAAAAATAATCGATTTTATCGGAATCAAATATTTTTTTTTATCCCAAATCCAATTAAATTCGTCAGGGAATTTTTTATTCCAGTGTTTTTTAAAATCCGATCAGACGCAAATTAAGAAACAATAGTTACATCGAGGAGGAATCGAAGAAAACAAAATTCTACTCGTACATTGTAACGCATTTGTTGAAACGAGCTCACGATTCTCGATTAAACTCCCGCTATTATCTCTCATTGCAACTAAACGTATGTGCAGTTGGTATTACATGTGTATATATATATATATATATATATATAATTCAGAGCACAGACACATTCACGCTATTGATATAGTGTAACAAAAGTTGGTACGTTGAACCTAACTTAACTGTGAATCGCATTGTGCGATGCCCATCTCTAGACGAAAAAAACGTTACATGCCTATATATATATATTTGATCTCTTACAATTAAACACAAGTATACGAATCGCTAGTTTTTCCTGCAAACACACCAAGTCAATTGGCCAACTCGTAATATTTTTTTTTCACATATTTCTTGCTTCAGACTTTTAATCATACGCTACGTGGACAACACAATTTGAAGGGTTGACAAAATTGATTCATAAATACGTTGCAGAATATATGTTCAGAGTGTGTAATCAGATTTTTGTTGATTAACTGCCATGTTATTATAGATATTGGTTCGCGTTTTTGTTTTTTTTTTTCCATCTTGTACGATCGACAAATCAATCTGAAGAGCTTTGCTTTATTTATTATTTTTTTTTTTTTTCATCAGCTGAGAAATGCACGATTTATATTCATTCGCCGCTTCGTTGCTGTTCGTTATTACTGGATAATTGGTCAGGTGATCGGAGGAAGCAATCGTTGTTTGTAAAAAAAAAAAAAATGGAGAATGACATTCAATTTACAAGTTTTATTTACTTCTTCGTAGAACACGTTGTAAACTAATTATACGATTTTGTCACATGTTGCAACATACAGCTGCGAGCAAAAGTTACGGGCCAGATTTATTTTCACCAATAGTTTTTCTACAAACAGAGTTAGAAAAGCAGTACAATTTGATGTTAATTTGTTAAAAAAATTTTGCAACTTAGTTGTTGCTTTTTACCCTTATTTATAGAAATATAATATATGTATATATATACGAAACGATCATTCTTAGTTTTTCAAATTTGAATATAACAATAAAAGGAAAATAAAAAAATCATCCTTCGCAGTTCAGATTGAGCTACGTTTTTAATTTCATCTTGCGCGTAGAATACGCGTTAAAGTAATCGAGTAAATCTCGGTTAAGTTTAATTTCGTTGAAAAAAAAAAAATCGTATACAAAAAAAAAAAAATGAGAAAAAAAATACACACAGGTACACAGAGACAATTCCGATGGAATTCTTTTTTGGAGTTTTGATTTAATTATTATTAATTAAATTAAAAAAAGAGAAGAATCAAACTTCGAGGGGAATTGACGTCATATCCTGTCGATTCGAATTTTTATTTATTTTATTTATTTATTTTTTTTTTTGCCCCATTCGTTTTATATCGATGCTCTTCTTTTTACATCGCGGGGATTACACAGCTCGGTATTACATTTTTATTTAACCAGTATCGTCGTCGTCGTCGTCGGTCGAGAACGTGTAGCACGAACGAGAGCGAGGAACGATGATCGGGCAATACAACTTTTTTCGACCTCGGTGTCTTTCTTTCTTTCGACTCCGTAAGAGGTCGTCGGTTCCCACAGTACCGGCTCTCCTAAGCTTGTCCTGCCTATCCTGCTCCTCTTACCTCTTTTCTCTATTTATAGCTGCCTCGCACTGCGCTATTGCTATCACTATTACTATTACACTTTGTTACGCTCGCGCTCTTGCGCGTCGTCTGCTTTCGATAAACCGGTAGACTAGTTTCACACGTATCGAGGTTGAAATAAAAAAAAAATAAAACTCGAATGTGTGTTAATTCGAACATTTTTATTTTTATTCTGGTTTTTATTACTATTATTGTTGTTGTTGTTGTTATTATTGTTTAATATCGTGCACGCCGCGTTGTCTCATTTCTCGTGAACTAAAAAAAAAAAAAAAAAATAATGATCATACTCAAACACGTAATTTGTCGATGAAGTATATAGGTTTTTATTTCAAATATATACAAACAGAACTTGAAAATTTCATATATCTAATATGATTGTGGAATGTATAATTTTATTTTATTTTTATTTTTTTCTTCTATATTCAGTGAAAGCTTGAATTTTGTAAATAAATATCTATGCTCTTTTTCGCCGTTCTTTTTGAGCTTCAAAATTAGCTTTACGTTTGATATCGTGAGCTACGTTTTTAAGTCTGTTTGAACTTTTTTTTTATTCTCATTTTACGGCCAGTTTGTGGAACGTAAAAATGATCGGAGAAAATGCGGTCGCCAGAATTTTGTAACCGGCGCTGCAGCTGGAGAATGGAATGCGA
Organism: Neodiprion lecontei; assembly: GCF_021901455.1. Taxonomy (NCBI): domain Eukaryota; kingdom Metazoa; phylum Arthropoda; class Insecta; order Hymenoptera; family Diprionidae; genus Neodiprion; species Neodiprion lecontei. The sequence continues at coordinate 3,399,319 of NC_060262.1, forward strand.
TGGAAGGTTCGATCAGAGCTTAGAATTCAGCTAGAACCTCGGAATTCCTCAGCACCTTCCGATTCCGAATTACACAGTCAGCTGTAGAATAAGAAGAAACAGAACGGCGCTTTTTTGGGGTTACGTCGAGTATCGGTTCAATAATAAAAAAGTAAACGGGTATCAGAAACTTGTAACGTATCAAGTTTCGCGAATTTGCATTCTGCGTTGAAAGTTTTTTTTTTTTTTTTTTCTTTTTTTTTCCCTCATCTCGTACCAGACTTTCCGGTAACAGCTATAAAACTAATTTTCATTATCTACCTAGAACTATATTTTGTCGTTTGCGGTAAAAAATGAAAATAGTTTATGGACCGAGCGGTATAAACCGGTACTAAAAATTTTTCTCAGTGTATGTTTTAAATTTTTTTTACTTCGAGTTTCGTCGCCAAATAATTGGAAATTAGGCGCTTTCGGAACTTTTCAAAATCGGGACTTGAGCTTAAAGATACTCGCCACATAATCGTATAATACACAGTTAAACGAAATTGCTCGAAACTAACGTTCCTTTCAACTTGAAATTTTTTTCACATCTTCACCAACTCCCAGTTTCTTCTCATTCGTAAAATTCCTTAGTCGCAGTTTGGTCGTGAAACACTTGTCAGTGACACTGACCTAGCTGTGCATAATACGCGAGTCTATGAGTCTAGGATTCTGCGCCCACCCGCGTAATAACTCGCCCATGCCTTGGGAGAAAAGGACCGTTCTTTACGACGCCCAAGTACTGTTATGTCACTGACACACTTCCGATCGAATACCAAATAGTATTATAGGCAGCCGGTATGTACACGTGTATATTTATATATACATATATATATGTCCAAAAATTGATAGTATACCTAAAAACAAAAATTTTAGCGTCAGTATGAGCTCCTAATATCAATAGGAAGGTTTGCCTCTATCGATCTCTTTATTTTCCATTTAAATAACACGGGAAAATTTTTTTTTTATTTCAGAATTTTTATTACTTTGGAACGGTTCATCGTAACAACAATGTGAAAAAAAAGATTTGTAGGAAATTTCACGCTCTACGAAAAACGTCCGAAGATCAAAGTTCCTCAGATCAACCGTTTCAAAGATATCAGCGATCAAAAATAACACTAATCAAAAATTTCGAATATCTTCCAATAAAACTACAAAACAATATCATATGCCGTATTTATATTATTTTTTATGCAAAATTACTTTAATTCTGTTAACCTGAGGCTGTAAATTTTTTTTTTTTTGCCAATTAATTCAATACTTGACTCACAAATAGCACAAATACACAAATATAAAGGTTAAAAATATCACATAAATGATTTTTGGGTATCTTTTGTAACAAATTTTTTTTTTTTTTTACTAAATATTAAGAAATTTTATCGAACAATTAATTCTTTATAACAAAAAACAATATTAACAGCTTGTTATAAAAATTTTTTAACTTTCAAAAATAAAAAATAAATTTTAATATATATAAAATTATATATTATATATATATATTTACACGTGTATGTAATACATACTAATACATGTATCCGGTTCTAACACGCGCCTGCATTTAATACACCTGGCGAGTTATGTGATTTTTTATTCCGGGCAACTCCCGAATAACTTGTTATAATTACTGCGAAACACGATTTAAAAAATTTTCAAAATTTCCAAGTATGCGGATCTTCTACTATTTATAATCTATTGTAGGTATATTCGGTATTCCTGAATTTTTCGGAAGAATTTTTAGTTGACTTTAGTTTCATTAATTCTCCGTCTAGATATTTATAAATGTTTTTTTTTTTTTTTTTTTCTCGTTTTTTCAATTTCTACTTCAAGCATGCATCGTCAAATATTTAGGGATATAACTCGATACGTAGGTATCGTATTCAGTGGATTTGTAAAATTGATTCGGTAACAATAATTTTTGAACCCTTCAAACGAAGAGAATGAGAAAAAGGAGAAGAAGAAGAAAAAAGAAACAATTTTTCATCCGGGTTATTTTATTACGATCTCCTCTGAACTTCACCATGTAGGCAATTTTCAATCCGCAAGCTTCTTCCTCGTCATTTTTCACATTTACAAAATTATTAACATATTAACATATGCATCGTGCTTGACGGTGAAATAAAAATTGTGTTTCTTTTGTCGGAACAAAGTAGTAAAAAGTAAATAAAAATAAATAAAGTCGAGTTCCCGCGGTGTCGTATCAAGGATCGTATTATGTGATTTGTTACAGCTCAGTCTCGAGATTTTTATATTTTCGTGTCGTTGAGTAAACGTTTGATCAGCAGTAGACAGACTACAAAAGAGTCTTGTGTCGTGCCCCGCCTACGTCAACATCGTCGGACAGGTGAAGTCGAGCGTGTTTCGTTCTTTCTTTTCCGTTTTCACATTACCTTTTTTTTCATTTTCCTTTTTCTTTTTTTATTACCATCATCGTTATTTTGTTCATTCGTTTTTCCTTCCCTTTAACCAAATATATCGTTAAGCATGCGTTGCAGAGAGACGAGCGGAGGAAACCTCGAGATCCCTTCTCAAAATTTTTACTCTTTTTTTTTTTTTTTTCTCTTTTTCTTCGTCCTCTTATTCTTATTCTTATTTTTTTTTTTATCTTTCACTCAAGCGAGACCCGCGATGTTGATGCAACTATGTCGCAGCGATTGTTTGTATACCTAACCCAACGTCAGCCGCGATTTTTACCGACTAAATTAACGATAACGTTGTCATCTCAATTGTTAAAAACATTTATTCGACCTGAGCTTTCTCGAATCTCGCTTCGGGTTTCTCTCTCTTTCTATGTATTTTATCTTGTATATGTCTCGAAGGGTCGTTTTTTTTAACTTTCTTCTTCTTCTTCTTCTTCTTCTTCTTTCTTAGTCTAATCATCAACGTGCAACGTTTCCGGTGTTCTTTTGCCGCAACAGCCTCCGGGAATTTTGAATAATAATATCGTGAGAAGTTTGTTTGTTTCTTTCTTTTTCTTTGATTTTTCAAAACATCGTACAGACGAAGGGAGTTTTTCTTTTTTTTTTACTCCCTCACGATCACGCGAACACCAATTTAGAAAATGTTTATCAGTACAGGATCTCCGTCGCTATTTTATTATTGTTTTACTCTTAAGTACAACATAGTGCGTTGAATCGATTAAAGTTATTAAAAATTTATCTGTAAACAATGGATAATCTCGACTCGCACGGTTAATTGTTCCCACGCATTCACGAGCAGCAATCGTCGTTGTTTTCTGGGCCTTGGCCTTGCAGTCTTTGAGCTCGAATGAAAATTACGCAAGATATACGTACACGTATTTCACACACACGTACACACAGATGTGCATAAAGTATTAAAAAGGTTCTGCAGTCGACGCTGATTCATCGACATCCCGTCGAGATATTCATCTAAGCGTATTTCTTCCGCTTTTATCCCTGATTCGCTTCTTTTAATTTTTTCTTTTTTCTGTTTTTTTTTTTTTCCTACTCAACTTTTTTACGCGTTCCCTGCCTTTTATTTATACTGCATTTATATATCTGTATTAATTATATTACCTTGTTTGAGTAACGTTCGCCTGCATAAATTGCAAATCAAACCGGAAACTCGACGCGATTAAAAAATTTCATCTGATTATATCAATTTTGCGAAATTAAATGTACAAGTCGATTGAAAATTGTTCAATTTATTCGTAGTAAATAAATTTGATTATTTCACGTTGATGGAAAAATGATCGTTAAAACGAATAGAAAAAGCATTCAAGTTTCGTGCGAATCGATTGTGATAAACAAAAAAAAAAAGAAAAAATCGTTACAGAGAAAACATACTTTTTTTTTTTTCGTTTCCACGATAATTTTCCTCCTTTTCGAATATTCAATGATACGTTTCACCACGCAAAGCGGAAACAAATCGCAGGCAGGCAGGCTGATAATAAATAATTTCTGATTTTTGATTTCTGATACGCAATGATAATATTTTTATTTTCATCAATACCTGATAAGGATAGCTTCCCGGTCTGTAAAAGCTGCTCGTAGTCAAAGCCGGATGGCTTTTGGTGCTTCCGCACGTCGATGTCATATTTGCGAAAAATTTCCTCGTCCCTTTTCACGATGATAAATTATCCGCAAGCTCCGTCCCGACGGTCTCGATCAGTGACATAATTTTCACCTGTATAATCTACGCGATTATTATCATCTCTTACTTTTTATTTTTCGTTAACTTTTCTTTCATTTACATACATACGTCTATTCCCATACAATAATAATAACAATTATTATTATTATTGCTATTACGTATCGAAGATCAATTTAACACTTTGAAACTGAATCGTTTGCACAGAGTACATGTACAACAATATCACCTTTAAGTTTTACATGGGCATTCAATTATGTATACTATATATCTATGCAAAGGCTCTTAGGAAACGGTAATTAACTAAACACTCATTTATATTCACGATAATGTCAATTTACCGTCATTTTTCCTTGTACATAATTGGTTATTCGTATTACGGCGTAAATTTTAACAAACACCGTTATGCAATTATTTAATATTTGATTTAATATACAGTTTACGTTAATTATTATTATCATTACAATTGAGTCTCCTGTAAATCCGCACCTTTATAATAATAATAATAATAATAATAATAACGATCGCTTTCCCGCTGTGGAATAAATATTGAGTCGTTGCGTACGAGTAGGTAAAATACGTTATTAAAAAAAAAAAAAACAAAAAGAAACGAAAACAACAAATTTCAAACAATCACTACCTCCGCAGGTTTTTTCGTAATTTTTTGTTCGAGCTTCTTCAATTATTTCTTACGATTGATAAAATACTCTCGCGGTGAATTGTTGCGGTAACGATAATAAAAAAAAATTTGCTTTCCCCGCTATTTTTATACCGCACATCGTTCAGCACCGTCTTTATTGTTCATCGCGCAGCTTTTCCTTGATTTTATTTATCCGGGTGGAGGAGAAAATTCCTCGCGCAACGGACGACTCGAATCCGTTCGTCTTTACTCGATCACGGCTAACCACCGACTGACTGACTGACATCCCGAAGATCTTCCACGCACCGCGTACACGTCCACCTATTCTTCATCTTCGCTCTTCCCCGTGTATTCGTCCTGTATACTGTATACTGTATACTGTATACTGTATACTGTATACTTTTATATACTCAGAGGGGCATGCCACTCGACTTTGTATACCCTGTTCAGCCTAACTTCGCCGTTATTCTTCGGTGGACTTTCGGGTCCTCGGGGTAAAGTCAGTTATACATTTTTTGAAACCCCGCAATGCGTATTAATGCGTGAAAAATAACGCATTCTTATTCTTAATACTCTATTGTACCAAAGTCTCATCATTTTATTCGTCGATGATCGATTATTCGCTGCAGGAATTTGAAGATTTCGTTTCATTTCATTTCATTTTTTTTTGTTTTTGTTTTTTTTTCACAATTTTTTTCTCACCTCAGATGCAAAGTAATGCAAAGCGTGAAGTACTGTCAGAATTTTTACCGTCAGGATAGAATGTTTTTTTGGGACTTTTTCGGCCTCGCTACGAATTTTTTTTTTTACCCTTTCAGGACTTTTCTTTCACCCTCTTTTGGGCCACTTTCGACCATGATATATATATGTGTGAAATACAAATGTCAGTAACATCGTCATCGTATTTTAGTCAGAAATTCGAATAACCGAGGGTGAAAATATTCCTAGACGAATGAAATTTTAACATGAAGTATATATAATAAGTTGAAAACACTTTCGTTTGAAATTATAATATAAAGTCGGGTGTTTTCTATTAACAATTTCTGTTCACCTTAGAAATAATTGAAAAAATAATAATAATAATAATAACAATAATAATAATAATAATACCACTTGCACGATAGCTGTGAGAATTAATTGGCAGTCGGCGAATTTTAGAGACTTCGACGCGTGAGTAGAGAGCAATCCGCCTGTTGTCAGGCAACCGAATCGACACCGCGCAGCACGTGTTTGTATAACGTGAATAATGAATTTCTAACGACTGTACGAATGGTCCGTCGTCTGCAAAAAATTTAACGCGCATGCGCAACAGTCTAAGAGCGGTTGCATTGTCAGGGTGACCAACCGTTATGAACGTAACCTGAAATATTTTTACAGTAATTGTCGCGGTGACACTTGCGCTAGACTCACAAGCGTGAAAGTTTTTGAGGTTATAGACAGAGTTGGTCACCCTGGCAAACAGCGGTTCTCGAATTATTGTAGCGCGTGCGCGTTAAATTTTTGCAGACGACGAACCTCGGAGTCGATTCCAGTTCACTCTGTACAATGGAGCGAGTATACACGTCGTATGCTTAGAACTCCTGCGACGTGCCTCTTTTTTTTCAAAATCAAACCGTTCAAGTAACTTTGTACCAAATGTCTAAAAGAATCGCTATGAAATTTTGAAAAATTTTTTTTTTAAGTCAATGAAATTAATTCGAAGCAATTTGAGTTTGAGTGCTTTGTTATTTATAGTTTCGAAAACATCTTACAACTTTTTCACTGAAATTATTAAACAAAATGGTGACGTAGCGCATGCAAGTAGGAAACGGCAAAGTTTTCAATCTTGTGCCGCAGATTTCTCGGTCAATTTTCATCCGTTTGACTTGAAATATTGAAACAACCTTTGAAACCTGTTCATCGATTCGAGCTTGAGGTTAGCTTTTTGAACTGCGATCCCAAAATTTTTTTAAAAAATTTTGTTTGTCAACAATTTTCCGAAAAGGTGTCTTCAACTCAAAGAAATTTCATCTCATCTGAAACTATAAATAACAAATCCCTTACCCTCAAATTGCTCCGAGTGATTTCATTTTCTTTAAAAAAAAAAAAAAAAACTTAAAAACTTAAAAACTTAAAAATATGTATAAATTTAGTATCTTTTCCCCCGCGCATTTTTTTCACCATCTTTTAGAGAAAGAAGCTACACTCCTAGGCACAACGTGTATACTCGGACCAGGCTCTGTATAGATACAAAGGTATAAAGAAGTGTTCCCCACTCGCTCTCTTCACTCTCTTGCAGCAACGCGGTTGGCAGTGAACTACACAACACTACACAGCCATTGACCGCGAGACGGTCCGGTTTTCTCACGTCGACTTCACCTACACACTTATTGGTATATCATATGCCTGTCCGCTTACACATTTTTCTATATATGTGTGTGTGTGTGTGTGCGTGTGTGGGTGCGCGCACAGCTTTGAGATATTATTCGAACATTCCGCTGCCGTGCACTCCGCCTTTTTTTTTAGGATTTCTACATAAATGCATACATATATGTGTACATTATACGTACCTTTTAGGTAGACGTTCCTACCATCGTATGTAAATAGGTATTTATTTGTATAAACCAATGCATAAACCGTAGTATGTGTCGGCATAGAAATACGAATTCGACTTGTATTGTATGTTAATTCGGTTATATATTGTATATGTATACGTTCACGTACGCGTACATCGCAACATTTTACTCGCGTGCCTTCATCCGTAAATTTTGTCTTCTCTTTCGTGTTGTTCGTCAAAAAGAAAAAAAAAAAAAAAAAAAGAAGAAGAAAGATAAAAAAATGTTATCCTTTTCGTTCGTTAAGTCTACCGGAAAATCAGCTCTACATGAATGAACGACTAAACGAGACGAGCGAATGAATGAGTGAACGAATGAATGGATATCTTGGGAAGATTTTTTTTTCTCGTTCGGTCACTTCTTTTTTTTTTATCACATACTTGTTCTAATTCCTTTACCACCTTTTTTTTTTTATTTATTTTTTTTTTTCATCTTTTCTGCTCGTCTTTGAACAAGTGCCAATTTTTTCCGGTCTGTGAATATTTTTAAATTTCACACGAAAGACAAAAAAAAAAAAAAGTACAGCAATAAACAGAACGGTTGTAAAAATAATAAATATCAAATGCAGAATTTTTATCTCTTGATAAACATATCAAGGAAAAAAATTGCTTGCTCGACAATTTCGAAGCGCTGTTGGTATACGGTATGTTAATATAGGGTGGGAGTTTTGAATTTAACGCGAATATTCGAGCGTGCGCGAGGACGGCTAACAGTAAAATGCATACGAGTAGAGCGCGTATGCCTGTGTATTCGAATATCGTGTCGTTGACTTGAGAAAATATGTATAACGAGCGGTTTTGTGTGAGGTTGAGACTCGCGGCTCTGCCGGTTACCGGTCCTTGGATCAGGCCGATCCTGAATATTTTACGCTCGAGTATCAAATACAAATGTGCCTGAGTGATAATTTTCCAAAAACCAAATTTATCGTAGATTATATGACTCTGTTGCACGGGAATTCAAAAAGAGGCTCAAAGTTTTTAAAAAACACTCGAGAGCCCGAGAAGTCCTGGAAAAATCAAATATTACTCGTTTTTATTCCGGTAAATGATTTTAAACGTAATTCGAAAAGGGCATAAATTATATCCAAAAAAAAAAAGCTGGAAGAATCAAAAATTCCAAATTAATGTCACACGTTGATTAAATTTAGACTATCCTTCGTACCATGCATTGCGTTATTACTGTTCTGTGACTCTAGTTATAACAGTTGAATGCAGAAAATTCGAAAACAGGCCCAATAATATCCTAAAGGACCCAAAACCCCAAATCGCTGAGACAAAGGTGGTCTTACGTGGCTGTAACTCGTGTGAACAAATTGCCAAGAATTTTGAAAAACGTCTGAAAGTATCTCACAAGGTTTCAGCGGATCCAAAAAGGCCCAAAAAGTTTAAATTCTCGAAGAAATTCGATTCGTCGATTAAATTCGGATTGTTTTTCGTATACCATTTAAATACTGTATCATAATTTGATAATTTTATTTCTCAACATTTTACGCATATTAACAATTAAATGGCGAAAAAACAGAAAATTGCACGAACCGTTTGAATTTAAAGTCCTGGACTGGATGGAAAATTTTTGAAAATCAAAAATTCACGAATATTAATCACCCGAACGTGATGGTAAAATTTTTACGGATGATTCTGAAGCGTAAACGCGTTTCTCACAGCGTTACTCGGGTATGGTTTCGAGTACCTGCCGATTCTCGGTTTCGCTCATCGTGCTCGATATTGCGTGACGAAGCATCGAGGAGTGAATATAATTACCCGATGCCGAGATTACGGTTTTTCTTCAATTATCCAAATTTGCATAATCGACGCCGGCGTACAATCGTGTAAAAATTTGCATCACGTTCGCCTGCGTATATAATACTTCGCATGCGTATTCATCCCCTACACACACACACGTATGCACTTCAGGCAAATCACAGGTTTATACCTTGTGCTCTTTCAATTCCCTTTATGAGGTTCAACTTTGTACATGTATCAAGTTCGGTTAGTACCAACTTATACTGAGATTTTTTCCCACCGGTCGGATATTCTTTTAATCAATATATAGAATAACTTTAGTTACTTACCGTCAGTGCCGTGTGGAATTATTTTCTTTGAACATATGTTAAGAAAAATCCAATGCTCGTCACAAATCTGAGAGCTAAAAAATTTTTCATCGTCTCTTATGCATCAAGATCCGCAATATTTGAAACAGCGAAAAAAGTGTTTTGTAAATCACTAATCTTTTTATATTTTATCTTGTCATTTTACTATTCTAGTTTTTTTTTTTTTGCAACTTCAAATCGCGAAATTTTCATCGCCGCGTCTCGTTTTCTTCTCACAATTGCGGACGTTACGTTACGTGGATACGAATCAGCGCATGTTAATTTTTTGTTTTGTTTTTTTTTTTTTTTTCACGTAACCCGCACCTAATTCTCGGTTATTACATTCATCGCTGGAACTCATACGCGTATAAGATATGATGTGATTTTATACTTACCTATTTGTAATACCGTTTCTCCCATGGTTTGTACGGTTGTTAGATTATACGCGTATTATAATTTTTATTATGCTCGGTAATTTTTTTCTCAACTTCTTTCTCTTATACATTCACTCACATTTACGACATGAGTAATCGTACCCGCAATTAGAGTCAAACTCGGTTGTTTCGACTCCATATAATTATGTACGAACGCAGAATGTTGTTAGATTATATTTTCTTCTGTCGTTAGAATGTTCGGAAATTTATGTAATAGAGAATTCTTATTTTTATGCCGATTACACGTTACTTCAGCGTGTCACAAAATTTTATGATATCGGCTTTTGCGAATAAATGATCAATCAGGAGGTGAAACATTAAACTATCGAGTATAGAGGTGAAGCTAAATTCGTTTGCGTGGGATATTGAATTTCATAGATTTCATAGATTCAATATTCAATTCAGGGGAACGGAGAATTTTAAATGAAAAATCTAAAATGGGTTAACCGAATAATTTAACAATTATTCAAAATTCAAATAAATGGAAAAAAATTTCAAGATAGAAAAAATATTTAAGGATTGAGGATTTCAATGAAATCGATCATTTTTTCCCGTTCGATCGATCATAATCGATTATTTTTCAATTTTTCCTCAGAATCGGTTTTTGATAATAGATGATAAAGATAAATGAACATTTTCATCTGCAATTTAAAAATATTTTGAATGAAATTATAAATTATCAAAAAACTTTTCCGCCACCAGCGTAATAAGACTACGTACTGAAATTTACGAAATTTTGGTTTCAAATGCCCAGTGTAAAAAAAAATCGAAATAATCGATTAATCGATTAATTTTTACCCATTCAACCGAGACGTGTTCGATTATTTTTTTCGACCCGATTAATCGATGCATCGATTATTTTCAGCTCAGTGGCCATCGCTAGGATCATCGGCCGCTGGCAAGTGAGCGCAGAGAGAGATTATCGCACGTTTATCGCTCTGACGATAATTTATCGACTCGACTCACGTGTGTACCCACCCACGGCCCGAGATAAAATACAACGGCAGATATACTCGCACACCTGCGCGCCAATTTGGTTATACAAAATTGCAAAATCGTTTTTGCCCCGGGGCTCAGTAATGCCTCCTTATTCTGTCCCTCCTCTTCTTCCTCTTTCTCTCTTTACACGTTCATGCTTGATGCTTGATGCTTCCTTTTTTCGCGTTGAAAAATGCCTCTCGTTTTCTTTGCACTATTTTTTTTTTTCTCATCTCTGATCCTGAAACTGCTGCATGCAACGCGTATTCCTGATTATCTCATATACGATATCTGCATGCAAGACTAACTCTTCGATCGTGCTTGTCGACCACGATTGCGTGCGATCTTTTCTTGAAACGGCGCTGTGAAATTCACTGCGGGATCCAAAAAGCAGAAGACGGTAATTGCATCGAGCACAATTCGCACGCGGCTTGTACAATGTACGACATCGTTACGTGAAACGAAACTCGAGATCGATCACGGTTCGATTCCGCTTATTATCGTCAACGGTAATTTACGATCTTACCGATCGTTGGTAAAAAAAAATTTTAAAGTAGAAAAATCCACTTTTCATCATTTACAACATTAGATACTGTGTAGAATGTTTTCAAAACAGTTACTAAATGGTATTTCCGTCCCTATTCACGTTACACAAGAAAAAAAAAATAAATAAAAAATACATTCAATCAATTCCAATTCACCTGTTACAGTTACTCGATTTTCAAAAAATTTCAGTCTCCGCTTAAGAAAGTGAATAAATCAAAGATATCATAAAATTCAGACTCAAACAGGGAATCTGTAGTGAATTGAGTAGAACTTCATTTTGCGAAAATTTTAGTTTCCAACACTTGTTTGGAAAGTTAGATTTAACCTAGCTTAGCTTAGCTGAAATTCTCAGTCTTACGCGCTAAAAGTTTCCTGACACATGCTCACTTTTCTACAACTTAATTTCACGCACGGACTTTACGCACTGCCGGTGACGTCATTGGGCTGAGTTCAACCGAAGTTTGCGCGTTTAGGTTAGGTTTGCTTCTCAAATCAAACCTGACTGTATACAGGTGTTGAAAAAAATTGCGTGTCACAACTGCAAACTTCACACTGGTTGGAAATAGCCCACTTTCCGCACTTGTAACATAATATGCTAATTCAGTTTCCGAATTTTCATCAGCATATCAATTGCGCAGGATTTTAATGCCCGAAATACGTGCAGATGTGTTTGTCCTGCAAGTCGGTATATATGTGTGTATATATATATATATATATATACACATATATATATACAGGTAAAGGTACGATTAAAATATAATTAGTTCGTAGAACCGGTGAAATATTTTGTGCCGTATAAAGACGGCCGAGGAGGCAGCGGCGATGCACCGCAAATTATGTTCTTTCGTTTTATTTATTTGGGACAAAAAAATTCACCGAAAGATCGAACAAATGACAATCTGCGCGGACTGTCCATCGCTGTGTGTAGAAAAATGCGGAGGATATACTGGGAACACGACGATTTGCGGTAAGGTTGCAAAAACACGCATTTCTTGAAGGGATCTCTCTCTCTCTCTCTTTATATCTGATTTTGATGCTTTCGTTCCTTTACGCTCGATTTTTCTCTTCCCTAGTTGTATGAGTAGGTACTTATAATTTACTTGAATGAAGAAAAAAATTGAATTCCACATTTTCTTGCCATGTTCAATAACAATTTTATTCTTATCCGACGAATCCTTAAAACTGTGATTATATTGTGTTATAAAAAATCAAAAGAAACAAAACAAAAAGCACTCGTGACTTTCCTGACGTTCGCGAATTTTTTTTTTTTTTTTCTTGTTTTGCTTTCTTTGCGTAAATTTTTGCCCAAATTATTGCAAAATTGTGGTCAATTTTTCGATATTGAAATTTAGTCACATTGATTTTTTATCATTCTTGCTTGTGACAATTTTGTTTCGCCATTCGAAACGGAGTAATTAATTGAATTCTTGAAATCCTGACGTTGAAAATCAGTGTTTGGAAGTAACGAAATATGGAATTGCGCCGCCGCGACGCGACGTTCCGGCTCGCCAATCTCGAGGAAAAGAAGAATGCGTCGAAATTCCATCCGAGGTACATTCCTGCAGCTTGACTGCATTCGCTGTGACGTTTTTCACGTCATAATAACCACAGGAGAGTCTTTATTTTATAAACCTGACGTCTTGTAACCGCGCAGCGCAATTTCGCAGCCCTCGGTCGTTGGAGCTATTTAATACTGTACCTTGTTAAAATTACCACAGAATTTGACGATGATGCCCCGCCATATTGCGTGTGTACAGATATTTAACACAAGACAGTGATGGACACAATAATTTTTTTTTTCAAGCCAATTTATACCGACAATTACGCAGCTAGTTTCATGATTTTTTTGCATGCACATTTCATCGCGGGAATTTCCAATGATTTCTCCCGTTTTTTTTTTTTTTTTTTTCTAGATATCGTTGTCACGCACGAATTGATTTTGTTGCTATAGCCAAAGCTGGTAATTGCAAGGACACGTTTTTTAATTACGAATATAAGAAGCGTTAGACATCAACAAAGTGCAACAGAACATTAAAAATTTAGCGAACGAATAAGTGTTTAATTAAGATTAGTTGAGGGAAGTTCATTTGAACGGTCTTTATGCAAGCGTAATTTTAAACCGTCGATATTTGTTGATACGACTTTGATTATCTACATAAGAAATAATTAATCATAGTTTCATATGTAGCACAAAAAATGCAGAATCGGTTTTTATTACGAGAAAATTGAACAAAATTTCACCGGTGAATTTTTATATTATGTTCCGAAGATTTTCACGAAGGAAAATTTTTAATTCTTATCACTTAATTTTTAACCATAACCGTAAAAAGTACGTTTCTGGGTAAAAAAATTAAAATCAATTTCGTGGTTGGACAAACTAGGAAATACAGTTTTTTTTTCCTTTTTTTTTCAACAGACTAAATCAACTACTTGCAACTATGATGAAACTAAACCGGGGTTTTGAGTCACGGACGAAAAGGGCCTCAGGCCCACCGCTCCCCCCCCCCCCCCCCCTCCCCTTTCTCTCTGCCGCTTCGTTCGTTCGTCCTTGCCGCATCTCTCTACCCTGTACTTACACCACGCTTATCGGAAATTTCTCAAATTGGCGCGTCGATTCTGGGGGCGAATGGCGGGTCGCTGGACGTGGGGGAATGCAGCGGGGCCCACAAGGCAGGTCTGATTCTTCTACGTCACAAGGTGGCGCCACCATGAGAATAGGGAAAATGCCGTGAGCGTCACGACAGCGCTTAAATATTATTGAAATTGATGAATTTTTAAACATCGAAAGACGAAAAGTAAATAACTTTTACTAATATAGTTATTTTATTACAGAAAACTCATTCGAGAACTGTTTGATTACCTTAAACCACGCGACTCTTTTAATTTGTCAATATTCAAATTGTATAAAAAATACGTTAAATAAAGTAACACCGTATTTTAGCTTTTATGTTAAACATCTTTTCATCCGATTCGGTGTCCAGTTTTAATAAAAAAAAATGCCCTGAAATTTAGAATCTTTAAATAACACACAACACGAGTCTCGTATTTTTACTTTTTACAAATGTGTAAATCATTCAACTCAAGTCTGTGATCGAGATTACTTCTTCCATTTCAAAATTTTTGTTTCTCATGTTATTTGGTCGGTTGTCTAAAGTTTTACTTATTGAAATCAGGAACAATTGCCGGTTTTGATACATTCGACTTTGAATAAAATTTATCAAGAAAGCGTATCGTAAAATTTTACTATTCAACACGATAATAACGCCAGAAAATGTAACCAACTACAACTAGTGGCAATTCAATCAGAGGATTACATTTTCTCATCTTATCGTTGAGTAAAACAATAATTTCTTTCACTTTGATATTTGTGTTCGGCGATTTACAGACGTAGAATCACACTGGCTGGAAAATTTTTCAGGTCAACGATGCGTCGACTCCGCGGATAATAGCTTAATAAATGAAACATCGCTCGGTCGGTAAAGACGAACTATAGCGTCACCTTAAGATCGGCTGCAGGCGTGTTCGTTTAATGCGCGCGCAACATCGACAAGAAAATTTGCCTCCGAGGTTTCGACGGTTTCGATCGAGGGGCCCTTCTCTGATTTATCGGGCCCCACTTTCCGACGTTTTTTACCGCCGTTTAATGCACCGCGAATATTTAGTCGACCATATCCCCTCCCTCATTTTTCGCCGATTCAACTTACAGACATTAATTATACGCGTGTTGCATGCCGCGTTCGTATGCAACGCATCGATATCTCTCCGAGTACTCGTTCCAGAGAGACTCTCGCGTGTAGTTTTCAACAAAAACTCAAACCCCGGTTGCTGCTGTTCGCCTCGGTGGTCGCGACAGACGGACGAACTACGCTGATCCGATATCGTCGGACGGATAAAAAGAGGGAGGGAAGGAACGCTGTTCGAAATTGTTTTACTCCCCATATTTACCTCTATTGTATATTGTATAATTTAAGGAATTAAAATTTTTTCCTACTAGAGATTGCGAAGCGGTGTATGTTTTTTTAAAAACAATTTTTTATTTTTTTTCATCATTCAATAAATATATTGAACACTGAAAAATTGTACTGCTTGGGAGTGTTTCAACCCTTACATGCGGCATTTTTTAAACCGATTCTATTTCGTAAAAATGATTCTTACGGTCGTATAAATAAAGTACACTTACAACATTTTTCAAATGGCATATAATTTATTTTTTTTACTCGGGTTTTGAATTCGCACGCTTACGTACACATGCATTTCGTACGAACGTACACAGGTACAAATTTACGTGTACAAAAACGCGGAGAACATTACAAAAAAAAAAAAAAAAAAAAAAACATCGTACAAAAAAGAAAACAAGAGAAACACAAAAATTAATTATTAAACATTAAAATAGACTTTTAAGTATAAAGGTTATAATTAGATTAATTATGTTAGACATAGCGGTGAGACTGAGCTTGCGATACATTCTATACATAATATGGATAATTTTACACCTGCTCAAAGTAAGAACAATCTTAATACACATTTCGTATAAAATCGTTCCTAATTATCAGCGGTGGAAAGAAATTGTCGCAATCCGTCGTTATAATGCGATATATACATATATGTATATTATAATTAATAATATGTATATATTAATTGAAAAACGAACGGAAAGTGAAATTTTCTTTTACTGTCTTTAAACGCATTTTACGTAAATCGAAAAATATATAGAAACATGTATATCCTAGACAGACGTGCGCTGAAATTTATCGCCACATTCTATCCATATGTATAATAATAAACGTATTATATATCGTATAGAATGTGATAAACTGCACGTTGAATTCTTAACATTCGCGTATCGGAATTACAATTATAGAAATTCGAACCGCGTGATGATAAGCGCGAACAATATGCATAACCGATAAAAGAGAAGTTGTAAAAAATTGCCATCCAGGAATACGCTTAACATGTTTTTAGCACAGTCAGTAAAATTCCCTCGCCACCGCGTCCAGTATCCTTTGAAAAGCCTCGGGACTCAGACCGAGGAAAGTCCTTTCTTGAGGGGGTCGATAGATCGATCGACGTCTCCGCAGGAAGTAATCCTCGTAGTCCTCGTCCGTCGATGGATTTACCTTCGCGTAGTACAAAGCTGCGAAACCGCTGTAAATCAGCAACGCCGCTGTTCCGAGCTGAAAATTTACGTTATTTAGTAGGTTTCTGTTTTTTTTTTACAAATTTTTTTTTTTTTTTACGCACTCTTTTATCCCGCAACTGCAACGCGATTATTCAACTTTAGAATTTAGAACCTGCGAATCTATCATTCCGATGTTGAAAATAACAAAATGTTGCAAATTTGAAAATTTCTTTGATTCCAATGATCCAAAAAATTTGTAAATTTTTATTAGGATTAACACTGGGAGAAACTTTTAGTTCCGGTTACCGCTCAGTCCTTGACTATTTTCATTTTTTTTTTACCACAATCGAAAAATATAGTTCTAGGTACAAAAATTTTCGTAAGGTTTTTTCTTTGTTGTTTTTTTACAAAAATTTGTTGAAACAAACACAAATCAGTTCATCGGGCTTCAAATATTCTCACCTGGAATACGGCCCAGAATTTGTAGCTTCCCTCGTTAATGAGAAAGTCGTAGTAACCTCCCCAGTAATCCTCCTTCCCCTCGACCATGGCCTTTTCCTCGTGGTGTTCATCATGGGCATCGTGATAATCCAGCATGTCGTCGTGATCGTCGTGATCGTCGCCTCCTCTTGCGAGTCCGCCGGGTCGATACCATCGCGATTCTCTGAGGTCAGATAAGCAAAAAGTAATACGTAGGCAATTTGCAACGTCGGTAAACGTTGTACAGTTTTTTTTTTTTTTTCTTTTCTTTCTCTTCGTTTGGAATTGAAATTCATAAAAAAGATTAACGGTGGAAAGTCTTACCTGAAGGACTGGACGGTAGTCGCGACTCCGGACGTCAATTCCGTCGTTGAAACTGTTTCCGGTTCTCTGGTACCCGTTATTGACTCGATTTCTGAATCATCCATGATCGTCGCTGACAGTACCGAACAGATCAAAGCCAGAAACAGGAGCGATTCGCGCAGAAAACTTGATTCCATTTTGACTTGAGAATGTAAAAAGAACGGAAATATTAGTCTGGGAAATTCGTCGAGAGGATCGAAAGCAAACTGAAGTATGCCAATTGTAAGAACGAAAACTCACCTAGATTTTCCTAATGAGAAGAGGACAAAGTTTGAATAAAAAAAAAAAAAAAAAAATTTTGTCGAAAAATTACGATTCAAGATCAGGAGTAATTATATATATATATATATATATCGTAATTCACGTCTTTGTAGTTTCTGTACGTCACTGTGAACACTTTTGCAACAAATACCTAAAACGTTACAATCGCGCGAACAAATTTCGATCAATTAAAAATTTTCGACAGCATTTCGACTCTGCGTTATACGTAATTAAATTTTTTTCTCATCCTCCAGAATTACATTATTTCACTGTTCAACCGTTCGACGCAAAGAACTTTGATATTTTTCAAATTTGTATGGAATTTTTATTTTATTATTTTCTCTAATCACGACGAAGTCCGGTGAACGATTTCAGGAGGTTTTTTGGGGACGAGACACGTTCCGGGGGATTTCTTAGATCGAACTGAGCCTCCGAGCCGGTGAGGGTGAGAGATGCTCGACGTCTCACATCTTCGTAACTGTATCGTAAGAAACGTTAGGTAAACAATCAATTGGTGTTAAACGTCCTAATTGTTACAAGTCCAACGCCCAGACTGTACTTGAATATCTATATACTGGAATAAAATTGGCTCGTAGTTCGACGGAGATCGATCCATAGTCGAAAATCTAAGAATGCTATTTTAGTTCTCCCAATTATTGAGTCCACCCGGCAGGGATTTATTTTTATTATTTATCGTGTCTCATATATATTTATACTCGAGCTTTTCGTTGCCCTTCGTTTTCGATATAGGTTAATAAGCCGTGACTGAAGATTTTTACACGTGCCTTTCGGAAATAATTTGGGATTTGTTATCGCGGAAAAGAAGTCTTGTGTAAAAACTGAAACGATCAAAGGTGAAGAATTAGAAAAATTAAACATTAAAAACTGAAAGATTTTTATAAACTCTTATCGACGGGTAGGTTGAAATCATTTGGACAATATTTTTTCATCGATCTTAACATTTGACTCGAGAGTGACATCAGACGCCGACTTTATTGAACTGAGGGTGAAATGAATAGATTAAACCTCGTTAAACTTACTGCTCCAGATTTCTGCCGGCACTAATCGGTTTCATTCAAACACTTCACCGCACGTCCGTTCTCGTTACCAGGTTCATTTCTAATTTTAGCTATCGGTCGCTGTATACTAGTTTGAGTTTGGAATATTTTATTTAATTTTTTTTCATTTTTCATTCGGGAATCTCTTCCAGAAGTGATAATTTTCCAAGTTTTTCTTTGAGCGTAGAAATGTGTGCGATTTTTAACAACTTCAATTACGATTTATTCCAAAATGGTGGCAGGTTGAATTTCAATCAATTTTCGAAAAAATTGCCAACTTAAAGAGATCGGCAAAAAAACGGTAAAAAAAAAAAAAATCCGATCAATTCCTGCATGTAAATTTGGAAATATATTTGTAATCAGAGTAATTGGTGAAAGATTGAAAATATGATTAACGAATAAACCTGGATTCAAAGTACAAAAATTTCGTTTCGCAGAGTGTACAATTTTTCTCGACAAGAAATTCAGATTACGAATAAAATCGCGTGTCTAATGGCGTAAGATCGCAACTGCCAAAAATGCGAATTTAATATCGGAAGAGCGTATAATATTTTTTTTTTCACCATTCGCTCTTAAAATTATTAAAACGTATCAAACGAAATCAAGCGTTTGAAAATATAAAAGGCAAATGGTCGTATGACAGGCAGATATGATCATTTTTCATTAATAATTACATGAAAAAAAAAACGATCAAAACAGAAGGGCGTAACTGCCAATATTTTATTTATTTTTTTTATTTTGTTGCACATACCAGCACGTACGACCTTTTGCTTTTAGTTGATGAATTAATACTCGAATCCAAAAAAGTAAAAAGAAAATATAATCGGTTGAAAATATTTCATGAATTTTAAGATACAGACATACTTTGAATTATTCTAAATGAAATATGCGTGCGATGATATGGTAAAATATGTAAATTCAAAGACATTCCCTTGGTTGAACTTTTCCCCGAAAAATCTTAGAAAAGGGTGAAAAGGACGATCATATATTAAACTGCTCTTGAAAGCGTAAAACCATTTTCATGGAATTTCTCTTCGGCTCGGAGTTCAAGGCCAGAAAATCGAGCCTCTAAGACTTATTGGGTCATTTGCTTGTCCAATTAGCCAGTGAACTTGTCGACCTGCTCGTGGCTCGTGGATTTGACCAGCACATGGGGACCAGTTAGATGCTCCATATATCGAGGCTCGATACCTTGGTACGTTGGAACAGCTGATTAGCGATCACAGCCAAGTCCCGTTGAAACACTACTCTAAACACTGACGATAATTGGTCCCAGAACTCGGCCGTTGGGACGACACGAATTCTGTTAGGCGAGGACCTTGGCTGCGAAGCAGCGGGATTGACGTTGCGAGAATCGGCGTCATCATGGTCCCAAAATCGTGAAAGATCGAACCATGCTCAAATGGAAAAGTCAATCGCTTTTCATGACACGCCAATGACGGTCCCCTTGATTAATGGTTTAGAATGAGAGTGATCCAGTTAATACACTATCTGATCGACTAGGACCTTTTTCTTTGGTCTTATTTCTGGCATAACGACAGTTTCAAAATCTATATAGAATCTATGGTGATTATCACATAGGTTTGATTGGTCGTTGAAACAGCTGAATAGAGATGATTGGGTGACGGTGAGAGATTGATTTGATTGTAAGTGTAGTAAGGAATTTCTTTTATTGGTTTCGTTTATCGTCGACGATATATACATGTTACAAATTTTGGCTAATTATTATACAAATTAAAAAAGAAAAAAAACATAAGGCTTAACCTATGTACAGCGGTACAGTAAACAGAATATCGTACCCTGTGCATTTTCGTATTTTTCTCCACTAGACAGCCGAGATGCGAATAATTCTTAACCACGTCAAGACTTGGTCGCAAGGGGGCTCAATCGGAGTGACGAGAAAGTCGGAGCGAGAGGAATTTTCTCGTTCTGACCTTCCTACGACAGTCTCAAAACTGGTAATCGAACCGAACACTTAATCCAACTGGCGCTACGCCTTCTGGGCGAACCTCTTCCCGGCCGTCTCAATGCCCTCGAGTACCTTTACGGTAAGGTCGAGCCACCCGGGGGAGTCGTTGCTCCTGCTTTGAACGGCGGAAGCGAGAGCGTGTGGGAAGTTGATCTTGTGCCTGGCGATGCTCTTCAGTATGAGAGCAGCGATGTAGATGATGAAGTATATGCTGAAGTAGAGCGGTACGTACCACAGCTTCTTACCGACGAAATAGTACGAGTACGGTCGCTTGTTCAGACGCTGGTCCATCATTTCAGGCTCCGGTGTCGTGTGGTCGTCCGGTATATGGTCGTATATTATGTCGTGGTGGAAGTCGTGTCCGTGGTCATGATCGTGGATGTACGGATCGTCCGCGAACGCTGGGTGATCGTAGTGACCAGCGTATTCCACTGGCTTTGGCGGTACCGAGCCTCCGTATATCGGACCCGAACCAAAGTCCGAGGAATGGATCTCGCTGCTGAGTTCAGGGTCCGAGGAGTGGTGGTCATGGTCATGGTCGTGATCTTGATCGTGATCATGGTCGTGGTCAGGGTAATCCGCTGGCGGTCCGTACGGAATCGATGGCGAGTCGTATGAACTCGGAGCCTGTGTTCGTTCAGGGAAAAAACGTTTTTCTGTCATTCATTCATCGGTACCTCGAGATGTATTCGATATCTGAGTAGTTCGCGTGACTAGATGCTTCAGTCTACGTCATAGTGACGAGTTACCATAATTC
This sequence comes from Neodiprion lecontei, assembly GCF_021901455.1. Lineage (NCBI taxonomy): Eukaryota > Metazoa > Arthropoda > Insecta > Hymenoptera > Diprionidae > Neodiprion > Neodiprion lecontei. The sequence goes on from NC_060262.1 coordinate 3,420,732, forward strand.
GGGTTCACCCTCGTATCAAATCTCATCAATCCGAACGGTCAGAATCCGGAATAAATACTTTCAAGCTTCTCACGTATCTAGGAATCTTTGTCTCAATTACCGTACAACAATCTCTCATCACGGATTACTATCAATTGAACCTACCGATCGTTCTGATCTCTGAGATCCGACCGAATTTTCTATTTAGATCTACACTCACACCCAGAAGATTTTCCCCAACGGAACTAGTCCAGAGTGTCCAATACTAAGTTTCACCTCCATCGACTAGTGTATTTGCTCTAAAATCCAGTCAACTCACCTTCGGCATCGTTTCGGGCGGTGAATAGCTGTCCATGGACATGGTCATTGGCTTGACGTCCAGGTAACTCGGAGGTTTGTAGTCATAGCTACCCGGAAAAATGGGTGAAGAGTATCCCGGCCCTGTGGAGGCCGAGCTGCTGGATGCGCCCGGGTCCTGTGAAGCTGAACCGGATGGTCCGGAAGAAGACGAAGAAGACGAAGAAGACGATGAACTGGCCATCGGCTTTGTCCGCATTGCGTTTCCGTGAGCGATGTCATGCTCGAATATTGCCGGAGGATGGAACCTGTCTTGGGCCCTGTTTCGACCCGCCTGAGAGTCCAGACGTGCCAGCATTTCCTCGTCGAGAGTTGAATACCTGAAAAATATGAAACGTGTGTCATTTTTGTGACGAATGAAGGCAAGAATTGCGGTCAATTTACCGACCTCTTTGTGGTTGGATAATCCACGGCTTCTCCTTTGTGCAGTTGAGGAATTCTTGGCGGAACGTAGACAGGCGAAACGGTTATGCTGACGTCGGATCCACTTCGACCCTCCGAAACTTCGGCTTTCGTTTTGTTGCTCGTTGATAATGTGCTTTAACAAAACGAGGATGTTCAGTGACAAGCCGATGTCGGGCTCTGGTTAGATGCTGCAATATTATATCGGCGCTTACTTGATCAGCCATGTCAATGGTCCGCCGAATCCACCCTGAGTATTGTTCGTCTCTTCTCCATTCTTGGTCACTTTTGCGTAGGTTGTTATGTCCGGCAGGTTTGCAGAGGTCGCAAGCCCGAGAGCGAGGGCCAAGACGAGAAGCTGACGTTTCATCTCAACGGTTATTCATCTAAATGACCAGACGAGCCCCGTTGCACCTCATATATAGACTCGTAACTGTACCTGACACGCGTCGGTGGCAATTTTATTGTCCGTCTGTAACGTCAATGAGTCTCACATCTCGTTTTAGTCAGCCATTTTTATTTCCTGACTTGTGTCTCGACAAGCAGGAATCGAAAACAGTGGAAAAACCCTTGGGCTCGTGATTTTCGATGGTCTCACGTTTTCCGTCCCTTAACGCTTTTCCGAAACGACCGATAAACGCCTGGCGCTTTTCAAGTGTCAAAAGATTTTCTTCGATGTCAAAGAGACGCTAACTGGGGTCAAATTCTTACGACAAAAATCCTTCTAATTTCTTTGACAAACTGTAACACACCGTTACGAGCATTCCGAAACGTTATTATGGATCCAAACTTACCAAAGTGAGAATAAACTTTGGACTTTGGCCCCTACTCTCATTGATGCGTGTGAAATTTTATAGGTTTCGGAATCGGAACATTCGTCGCACGTTCTTCGTACTTCCTTGTTAGTTGTTAATTTGCCCCATATTTCAATGAAATTGCAGAGGGTACGGAAAACCGTGACGAAAAAAATCCTAATTCTGAACTTTTGGCGTTTAGAATCCGGATCTTTGATAAAGATGATTAAGGAGTGGGGGTACAGCTTGAATGGTCTAAAAGCATACCTATTTTTGGAAGCATTTTTTATTTTTTTCAAAGAAAATGAAAACACATTTTTTCATTGAAATTAACAACAAAATGGCGGCATGGCGCGTATAAGTAACGAACGATCACGTTTTCAATTCGGTAGCGTAGATTACTCGGTCTATTTTCATCCGATCGACTTGAAATTTTGATACGATCTTCGAAAAAGTGTTTATCGGTTCTACTTCGTGGCTAGATTTTTCAATCTCTATCCCAAAATTTTGGTATAAAATTTTTTTTAGCAGTTGATGGCGGAAAAATGAAAGTTTTTATCTATAATCGTACATTATTGAAACTAAATTTTTGTTTTCAATAATTAGGCTACGAGTTCGAACACGAAAAGGTGTTTTCAAGTGAAAAAAAAAAATTTCCATCCGTTACAAGTCTGACAGTGATGTCAGAAGACGCGCCACCGCAAAAGCCACCGAGTTCGGAGTCGTTGATAAGTAATCAATATGCGCCATGCTGCAATTTGATTATTAGTTTGAATGAAAAAATTCAAAAATATTCATAAAATTATAAATAACAAAGCCCTGAAACTCGAATTGCCAAGCTGTACTCTCCGTTCTTCCTTAAAAAGCAGTTTTGGAGACGTGAGAAATTTTCCAACATTTTTTTATTCATCAACAGTAATTAACATATCAGCATGTGGTTAACAGTTGTTCGCAATAATTGCGACAGTGATTATACTAAAAGTACCGATATACACGTACAGTATTCGGTACATGATCTACAAATTTTGGGATACACAAAAAAGTAGCCTCGTTTCTTTCTAACTTACATCATCTAAATGCTAATCGCTAATATCTAAATGCAGGGGAGGCCTGGTCGACTCGTTTCTTACACTAAATTAAATTAAATTTACTTTTAACGTTATTTTTATTATTACAATATTCACCCGCACCTTGCGTGCCTTAGTTTTACGTCTTAAATATCAGACCCCGGTCTCTCCCATCGCATTGTTTCCTGCTATGAAATCTCACTATTATGTATGCGTGTGCGACCGTTTTTACGTGCGATCCCAAGTGTTTTGATCGAGTAATCTCTGATTACATTTTAATTTCTGCACTATCTTTGCGCAGTTATTTGCACACGTTCAGGTATTTAGGTATTGTTAATCATTTTTCTTAGATCAATCGGGAGCATGAATGGAGGTTTTTTCAATCAAAGAAACCGACTACACGGATAGAAAAATATCTCAGCTTTTACATCTCCCGTGTTAAATATACGGACAGCAATTTTTTGGATTTGAATCTATAGCAACTGCGGCAAGATTTAAAAATCTGATAACGAGAGTTACAAAACCAATAGCTAAAGTTACAATTAGTTATGCTTAGGTACTTTTACCACAATTGGTGTAAGATTTGACTCGAAAAAAGTGTTGTCTATGTATATTTACCACAGGGAATGTAAAATCTACATCACGTTATTTTCCGCGTACCAAAGTTGAAAATAGTACGAAAACTGGGTATAGAATATTCTTCCAGAAGCTTGTTTTGTTTTGTCATCATGTTTTCTTTGCCCCTTTTACAAACTAATATGATAGTTGTGGATAACATCTTCATCGTTATTATCATCAAGAAAAATATAAATAATGAAACATAACGTGTGTATCAAACGTCGATATAAATGATATCTCTATTAATATGCATATACCTAATTACTATAATTATATACCTATCTATACTACCTACACGGTAAATAAAAATCACTTTACACTCATTCGTTTAATCGTATTTCAAATGTGTGCAGAGCTTATCTATAATTTATAACGTCTATACGCCGTCATTTTTATACTTTTTTTATATTACTATTTACCTGATGTCTCGCCTGATATTGACGCTACGTGTGACGAATTCTTTTTTTATAACGGCATAGAATAAAGGGTAATAAAAAAAATTAAGAAATACTTATCGCTAAAGTTCATCTATAAAAGAAAAATTCGCGAGTATGTCTACAACTGTTTTTGAATGACGTGAAAGTTACACCGGTTCTCAACGCCATCACCAGTTGGCGCTACCTTCGACATATTTGCCTTGAACTTGTTTGAAAATCACAGTCTATAGATCTTTATCTTATCCAATTTTCTCTTCGTTCTATCGCGAAGATTAAGCTTTGTGCTTAATATATCATCGATATAAACTTTTTTTTTTTTTTTAAGCAGACCTGGGTGCCAAATATATGTTACGTTTTTTATTCGCAAAATCGACCGGGATCTCGTTTTAAAAATCCTCAGAAATCTTTTCTTTCTTTTCGGCGAATTGAACGATCTACACTAATCGGGTCTGAATAAATTGTGTTGCATAAATTGAAAACAAGGAGTCACAAAAATCTGCATCGATCTTCACGTTCTAACCGAGGAATTTTTTTTTTTTTGTACTCGAGTTTGTTACGGAGGTACGAATTTTGGTCGATACTATTTCGATTCGGGGTTGCAATCTGCGGTTTCGAATTCTTGATGTCTTAAAAATCACCGTTTGTTAATTCAACTAACGTCGATTGACGTATTTTTTTTTTTTTTTTCTCTACATTCGACGATACTTAATTTTCTACTTTCTTCGAAAAACATATATTCACCTTTAACAATACGATCGTGAATTATCCCCGTAAATTAATTTATTTTCTATCATCGGGCTGCTTCTCGATCGTGACGTTGCACTTTCCCGCATCAACGTCTTCGTCCTCCTTGTCGTACGCGAGATTGGTACTTCCGTTTAGTGCGCCGGCGACCTTCAAGGCACTTCCGTCTCCGCTTTCTACGTCATCGGTCACGGACTCGTCCTTCGATTCCTTGATCTCATTTCCCCCGTTCCTCTCAGCCTCGTCAATTTTCTCTATCCTGTCGAGATTCCTCGCGTTTTTAATCGCTTCGATTTCCTTAGCCTCGTACATATCTTGTTTAGTTTTTTCCGCGGTTCTTTCCTCGACATCCACGTCGTCAGCAACCGAAAACGCCTTGTTCTCCGAACCGTAGGATATTTTATCCTTTGCGAATATCACCCCCGATTTTTCCTTCGGTTCGGTTTCAGCTCCCGTCTGGGACTCGCCCTCTGCATTTTCCACCTTCTTCGGCTTCTTTTTCACTATATCGTTGCCCTCCACCTGCGGTCGCTTTCTCAGGTAAAGCGCATTGAACAGGAAATACACTATACCGGTCACAAGCGACATCCCTGAAAATATTTGGTACGTTGGCCGCGTGCCGAAGGCCTTCATCAGGTAGCCGCCTATCAGACTCCCTGATCCTTTGCCTGAAAAAGTTCGTTTCGATCGTTCAACAAATGTAATTTTTCGGTGTAACATCTCTTCGGGAGTTTATCCTACCGAACACATCGAAGGAAGACATTTTTTTTTCTTCACATGAAAACCAGTCTGCCACTTTTTTGGCGAATGATGAAGTGCAATGAATTACGAAGAAGCAACAAATCCGCCTGTATGTAGGCAATCGTAAACACACGAATGTGACGTAAGTTGCCTAAAAATAGGCGGGTTCGTCAATTTTGTTTTTCAAGTCTTACGTTATGCGTAATCTCGCTACAGAAGCTTCGAAGATACAAAAAATCAGAGAGTATGTCAAACTTGAAGTTTGTCGAATCAGTGCCGCGAATTTATTGTTATTCACAAACTTATGCTCACCAACACCGTAATAAAGCCCGCCTAGGAGACCTTGAATTGAGCTATCCGTCGTCGTAGTTGAAAGTTTCGCCGCGTAAGTAACGGCCGCTGTAAAACTCAGGGATGAAGTCACTGATTCAAGGGCTTCAAATATCAGGCACAGCCAGGGATTGTAGATCAGCGAGTATCCTGCGGAATTCATGTTGAAAAGACTGTAAAGGAGAATATAAGAAACCCGGATCGGTCGATTTTAACCCATATGAAGAACGGACCGATGGATGAACCTTGTACACATCGGAAGGCACCATATTTCAGGGAAAAGAAACATCCTCGAATGTTGTAACCGATTCGAGAAGATGATTCGTTTTTAACAGTAATAATAATGCCAAAAAGTTGTTAGTAAATTGTTTTGGCAAAATATTTTTCAACAAACCTCTAGCGAAATTTTGTTTTATTTCACACAGGATGATTTCACTGATTTTTTTAAGTACCTGTGATTTTTTTTATCTGAATGTTCGGCGATTTTGATTAATTCCGTTTTTCAAAATTTTCTAACGCTTTATTTATGAAACTATTCGTTCCACGCCTCTAAAACTTCTTGAGTTTAATGTGTAACCATTCACGAAAACCTGTCCAAAAATTCTCAGAACCGGGTTTTTTTTTTCAAAATTGCCGAAAATTTCAAAAAAATTCATAGGTATTTATAAAAATCAATGAAGATATTCTATATAAAATAAAACAAATTTCACTAGAGATTCGTTGAATGAATTTTCGTTCCAACAATACATCAACAACTTTTTGGCATTGTTGTTATTAAAAACGAATTATCTTATCGACTCGGTTATGACTGATTTATTTCAGATTTTCATCTCGTGGCAAAGTGTTCGATATTCTCACCGAGGCTTACTTTTGGTTGCAAATATATCCGTCCGATAAGACCACAAGTATCGAGTTGTATTTCGTAAATAAATTTACAAATTTGGAATTAAGGTAATTTATTGACAATTGTAACACTCACCTAAGAGCCGTACCGCGTAGAAAATGAAACCGATGAAAAGTACATTCGCGTGACCAATTTTTTCAATTATCGGACCGGACATGACGAGCAGTGGAATTCCCGCGAGGCCACCGACCGTTATCGTTATCCCCATGAGCGATCTCGAGCCCCCCAAGTCCTGGAGGAGCCAGAATAAAAAGGACTCGATGTAGCCCCATGCAGTTCCTAAAGACAGGCGCAACAATTTTAGGTGGAAAAACATGTTTCAAGGGTGTGCCGTAGGCGATATAAAAGTTATGGCACACTACTGATTATCCAATGAATTTTTTCCGGATTCTCCGATCAAAACGATCCCGATATTCGAACGGTGGGAAATGTCAACTGCAGCAAATCACCCGCTCTCTACCTCTCGAATTAAATCTGAACATTCATACATGTGTATGTTACATTTATATATATATATATATTTATATATATATATGTATCGGTGATGCACTCGTCGAGCATTCAATGCATTATAATTTGTCCAATCAGTTGTGCGTTAAAGCGAGACGGAAACCGTCGTCGTTGATCGTTGCGCAATTTCCGGTTATTATTGTCGCCTTGGTGACGTTTTGTTGTGTCACGGTCGCCGGGATGCGCGAGACTGCGAATGCTGTTAACTTTCAAACGTAATCGGTATCCCGATTCCGACGATCAATCCTCATACACCAGTTGTAATTTAATTCTATCTGCTGCGATTAATAAGGTCCCGGAAAGCAATTGAGGAAGAAAGCGCAACGTTCAGTTACTTTTCTTACCAATTAATCAGCCAAAATTTAATTTCTTGATAAATATCGCAGACCAGTTAGAGAAGAAATGAAAAACTTGACTCGTGGTCAAGAAAGCCGAGTCAACAAGTGTGTCTTTCAATCGCTTGGATTCCACTTATGACGTAATGCGTACCCAGAACAAAGCAAGCTATGAAGAGCGCGACGATTTCGATGTTTTTAAGAACGCTCATCACGTCGCTGACGACGTTATTGGCGGGAGATTTGAATTCCAAATTTATCGTCAGCATGAGCAAACCGGAAATGATTTTTAATCCCGCGTAGAGGTAGAAGGCCGGTCTGAAACGGAAGGAAAAAAAGGTGTAACAGAAAATAGGGCGTCTCTTTTTTTTTCACTATCTACAGTTCGGTTATATCGATATTCAATTATTCGAAATCCGCACCTGAAATCCGTATATTCTTTTCCGCTGCTAGCGTAGTCTATCAAAAGCCCTGAGAGGAGAGACGATATCATTCCACCTATCGTTCCATATATCCTTTGCAGTCCGTAATCAGCTTTCTGATCCCTCAAAATCGCTATAACCGCTCCTTCGAACATCGCAAATGCCGTTCCACCGATCATACCTGTAAACAAATAAATTATTTGCAGATCCTCGAGTCCTTTTTTTTTTTTTTTTAATATTCTTCAAAATCTATGTCCAAAACCATTTCATTCCAAAGTTTAACGGTTGTTTTCGAATGCTTTATGCGTCTTAATTTTATCAATGTTTCTCTCTGAATCTTCTTCTCGCTGAACTTACCGATGAAAACCCTGATCGCAAGGTACAGCCAAAATGTCAAACTGACGTCGTACTCGATCTGCGTGTTCATGTTAGAACAGACATCCTTCCTTGGCGCTGTAACGACGCACCTTTTGCTGCATCCGTCGACGACCAACGACTTGTAGACCTCATTGCCGGCGGTGTAATTCACCAACGGTACCGTAAGGACGACTCGCTGATCCTTCCGGTCAGGATTGGTACAATTTGGTCTTTGGAAACCGGATTTCCCCGTCCAAGATATCGCCTCACCCAAGTATCTCCGTTTCGCTTCCAGCGTGTCTATGTCAGTGGCGTTCAAAAGCCTCAGCGTCGAATTGTAGTTGTGATAATTCACATCTCTGCTTTTGTTTCCCTGTTCAGAAGCAAAAATAACCGAGTTAGAATGAAATAAAATTAAAGAAGAACAATCAACACGGCATGACAACCGCAACAATAACAAGATTCGCTAATGGCAATGAATAAAGCTACAAGATTAGGGTTGGAATATCCCGGAACGCAACGATCATTCATGTTCGCATTTATCTATTATGTACTATGACTCGGCGATTTTGTTTTGCATAAATAAAAATGTCGAATCATCATCGCGTATTTGGCCGTCTCGATCGTCGTTGCTAGAGTGGCACGAGAAAGCGGCGTGTTTCACGGATGATTTAGGTCAGGTTTTAGGTGTTTAGGTTTTAGGACTCTTAACGATTTTACTGGTCTCTTGGTAGCGGAACATTTCTTCAAATCAGGAACTTGATGAGAAGTTGTACAGAGTCCGATCTTGGTACATTGTTGCGAGAGGTTTCATTCGATTACTCAAAGTTTTTTACGGTCGAATTACAATTTTCTACCATGTTTTTGGTGTAAAAGTTTAAAACATCTATAATGGAAATATGAAACATATTTTTTCCTCACGTGAAAAATTACTCGAAAGTAAGTCCCCGGTCTCTCACCTTGTTTCCGAATCGTCCAAAGGAACACCGAGTCTCGTTTATCGTGGCGTTTGATTCTCTGCAGGTGAATTCGTAGAGTTCGCTCGTTGGAAAGAAGTAAGTACTTTTTGAGAGCTGCCTTATCGAGGTCTTGTAGAAATCATTGTTAGAAAGTAAACGATGCTCCCTCACGTCGTCTATCGTAGTTTTAATTACCGTCTGCAAAATTCAATCAAATTCACTGTCGCGCGTTACTTGTTTTTTTTTTTTTTTTTTTTAAATTTTTTTTTTATTTCTTCCATCGCACTTTGATCGTTTTCGCTTGAAATCCAACAATATGTAATTTGCGTTTCATAAAAATTCTCTTTCATTTCTACTCACTTGCCGAGAATCTAAATTATAACTTTCGAATAATCGCTTGCAGTTCACGCAGTTATAATTTTTATTACACGGATATGAATGATCCATAAAAAAACAAATCATATTCAAATCATAACTTTAACCAATAAATACGGAAAGGAAATCTCGGTCGACTCTCACCTCGATAAATTTTTGAAATGTTATAATCACCTGTGGTAATTCGGATTTCGAAATCGTGTATTTATACGAAATGTTTAAACCCGTTGTAAGATCGTAATGCCTGACGGTGTATCCTCTGGATGTCAGGATTGCCTGTACCTCGGTGTCGTTGTGCAAATCGACGTGGCAAATGTACCTGCACGCAAGGCATATAATTTAGCGGTATGGGTAAAAGTAAAAACAAGAGGTTGAAATAAACGAATAAACAAACGGCAATAATAACATGTCGAAGATATTCGATTTTTTACATTGCGAAAAAAATGATACGTACATGCGTTTTGATGTATGTATTATTGGGTGAAAAAAATTATTTACACCAAAGTTAACAATACATGACAAAATTATTGCAGGACGCACAATTACTCGAATTATTCTTTATCCGTTTAATTGTTTCTTGTGTATATATATATATATATATATATATATATGTATATATATATTTTTTTTTGATTCTTCATGTTTCATAACGCGAGCATGTTTTACGCAAATTTAGTGCTTTTCTTTCACATACCCGCAGCTTTCTATTCGCGTAGCGATTTCCGGGGCGAGTTTTGTATCGCAGGGGTGTACCTGGCTCATTGTGTATACGAGATCACCGTTCGATCCCGGACAGCCAAGGTCCATTACAATCCTCTCGGGAAATCGGACAGTCACTCTTCCTACGGGTACAAGAAGCAGTAGAAGGGCTGCTCCTCCTCCAAGGGATGAAAACAGGGACAGCAGTATCTGCGGGTGCGAATAGGGAGGGAATTTATCGCGAGGTTTGATTGGTTTTTCGGGTGAAACGTGTTCTTAAATAATAATCAGAAGTTTGAAGAATATTTTTTCAATTATTGAAACGTTCAGGGACGTGAGGAAATTGTTGAACACATAAAAGTTTAAATACGGATAAAAATTGATTACTAAATCTTTGGCAAGAAAATTATTTACGGCTGACGGCCGATCGTATTGAAATTAATAATCATGCGAACGCGTACCTTGAAGTTTCCGATTCTGTCGGCTATCATGCCGGCTAAAGGTGGCATTACTATTGCCACCACAGGTGTAACTGCGCTCATTATTGCTGTTTCTTCGACGCTTATGCCCAGCTCTCGCATGTGAATTGTCAGGTAAGGATAAAGCACGTACAATGCTACGAAGAATTCATCAATTTGTTATCAAGTTCGAGCCGAAATCGTGTGTAAAATTCGAATACGATAATGGTGATAATAGAAAGTGATTGACATTGTCATTTAAATAACAAATAACCGGAACTCTATTTGAGGTAGCGAAAACAAAAAAGATAAAAACCTAATCGCAAGGTAAAAAATTTTGAGCGACCTTTTTTTTTTGTTGTATATTTGTTTGCCATTTTTCGACGGAATCTTTCCAGCGTTTTGTTTGCTCGATGACTCATTATCGACAGTTCTCATATACGTCACCAGATTCGAGTGTATATGATTGAGACGTGTCGCGAATTAATTGCTGTCAAACGGTACGAAGGCTAGGTTTAAACGAGTGTGTACTTACAAGTTGAGTAAAATATTCGTCTGGAGGATGCCGCATAAAATGGGAATTAATTTAAATTTATTAACGAATTATCGATAAGTTTGAAGACCAAAAGGTTTGGGCCCAACTGAAGTGTCATTTCTTGTAAATGTTGGTAAATCTGCCTGAATTTATGCAACACGGGATACGCTTGACCAAAACTCGCCAAAATTTTGACAATCAAAAATACAACACGGCATAAGAAATTGCATAATTGCAGGCGTATTTTGTTGAGATGCTCTCCGGATTGCATAAAAGCAGGCGAATTCATCGTTCGATAAATTATTATCCATCTCTGATTTCCGTCAAATGACCTGGTATATCCTGAGGATATTATTCGAAGGTGTTCAATGGTGTTTGTTTTTTTGTTTATCGTTAATTTTTCCCATCTACTAATTCGGGGGATAAATATTATGTAGAAACACCTTGAGGCGGATTAAGCAAAAATATATTACGTAGGTTTACCAACACATACATTATAATTGTAAGTACTCAGCCGCCTTCCGCCTACGTCTCAAGTACATAAAGTAACGTTCATATGTCGTGTTGTACCACGGGATTTGATGCTGCTGTCGGTGAATTATTATGAAGATGATTGAGCACTAGCCTCGGGCCTTTGGGTATTTTATTTTTATTTTAATTCTCCGTTGTGCTCTTTTGTACATAGTAAGAAAATTCAAAGAGGACGATCGTAAATGGTAATGACGGTAAAAAAAAAAAAAAAATGGCGTACAATATTGTTTTCGCATTCTGAATCTTGCGATTCGTGAGTCTTTGTAAAAAACTTTAAATCTTTGTCTATACGATTTGTGTAATTAATGTTCCACGTAAGTTTACATTATATCATCAATATTTAATACGTACTCGCTGCCTGAACGAAAAACAACAGCTTCAACGGAAGTAACTCCTTGTGCCGGAAGTCGGTGATTATTCGTCTGAAGAAACTCCTGAGCAGCATCATTTTGCGGTTTTTTATTATTATCACGATATGAAAACAACAACAACAGCAATCAGAGTAAAAGTAACAAAAACTTGAACAAAAATACTAGAAAAGTTCAGAGGAATACTGAATCGTTAGGGAAAAGCTTCTTTTCCTTTCCCTCACGGCTTTCCAACACTTGCGTTGATTTTTCCTCCGACTACCTCATGGCAAAAATATCTGGCTCGATCTGAAATCAAAAGAGACAAATCGATGTCACATATTACGATACGGTGATTGAATTTCCTCGTGTTAAATTACACGCTTCGATCACTTTTTATCGGTTGTTCAATTCATCCTTAACATGTTTCGTCATTTGAAATTACGCAGTAAATTAATCCGACCAATTGATTTAATTGTTACCCTCGCATAGAAAAAAATTAATAAATATCAAAAGTAAGCAATTTTGATCTATAGAATTCTGCAATTGCAATCTCGATGTGTTCGATCTAAAAATGTCCGAACATTTGCGAAGGTTTAATAATAAGCCATCTTCTCTATTCGATAATCACAAATTAACCATAAATTTTTATTTCTATTATCGATTCCATTTTGCGACAATCATCCTGTCACCTTTTCTTTCGTAAACTGCGAGTAGTATTCGATCTTTGCGCACAATTTCGCACAGGATTTGAATGAAGAAAAATTGCTTGTTCTTTACTCGAAGAAAAGCGAACGAAACTAGACGTGATAAATATATAGGCATGTGCCTCGATGATCCACCTCCGACTGGCCTCCGGACTTTAAATCACGTGGCCATGGCAGTATAATTCTTCACGATGATCGCCATGCCAGGCGCAGTTATTGTCACGAGTTTTCAATGACCCAGACATGAATGGCTTTCTACAGCCAATGACCCTGGTGGTTGGTAAAGCTGTGTGACCCTCGTGCAAATTATCCACCTTTACATAACCGAGACGCACCTTCAACCGTCGTATTATGCAGCTCATCGATCGATGATTTATCCCAAACTATTATTGCATCCATGCTCTTTACCAGCTACCAATAATAACCATCTACACGTCCACTTGCAGTTTCGAAATAATGACCATGTCCCGATTAGCTTTTTAAACTTCTCCTTTCTTCCGCGCAACTGGTTTGGAATCGATGATCGATTCCACTATGCGTGCTTAATTGTAAATCACTTCGGAATAATTTTATCAAACTATTAAAATTTCATGGTAAAAAAAAAAAGAAAAAAAAAAACATCAACGATTTCGAAAATACACGGACACGTTTACATTTGATATTTCTTACGGAGGAGCGCGTGATTTATTTTTACTTTTTTTTTTTTTCTTTTTTATTTTTTGTTTTTTTTTTTCCTTTTTATTCGAACAAGTTATGCCGATGCACGTGCTGCTGCAGCATGGCTAATCGTAAATCTTGCTAACATCAATGTCACATGTGTATACCATTCGCAATGGCAAACGTGCCGTACGCCTGTAACCAGATCCCTTCAGATTCTTATGCACTTGCAAATTAAATTCAAGACATAATAGTTAACCAACAGCTGTCCCAACATCTCATTCTTGTACTTGTAATTTTCTGCAAAAATCACATCTGTCATATTTATACATATATTTACGCAAGTCTATTCAAGTTGGCAAGGCTGCAAGCGAAAGACTGTTTATGTATATATATATTTATGGCTAAGACGCAGTTTCGGTATTGACGTTGAATCTTTGAAGTATAACACGTTATGAAAATTATTCGCGATGTTGCGTGGATTGGAAAAAATCTTTACAAACATCGGTTTGATCAGGTTGATCATTTGAAATGTAATAATAACAATGATAATGTAGTTGAAACCGAATAAAAATTTTCACGCAATAATCTCTAATCACTTTTCTTTCATTACAACCGAAGATTTCATCGCAATTCTTCTTTATTTGCCGCGCAGAATTTCTCCGCGTCATTTTTATTGTACGTAATAGCGAAAGTATGCAGTTTCATTATTGAATATCAATTGTTTGATATTCTGCCTTCGTTGAAATCTGAGATACGTACATATATTTCTGTTGCAATGACGAGGGTTAAGCCGCTGTGTTTTTCGAATACCGAGCGATGTTTGTTATCGGCTTTCACACGTCCTACAATCATACGTGTATCGTACCATAGAAAATCGTGCATCATTTCCGGACCGACGCGACGGGGGAAAATAAAGGGAGAAATTTTATAAATATGAAAATCGCAGAAAATTGCGTGAAAAGTTTTTTTTTTCTTTCTTTTTTTCTTCCTTCTCGATAAGAAAATTTTTACAACCTACCTGTCAGGTGTGAAATTATGTTAATTAAACGAGGAAAATAAGTCGCGTTGCATAATCTAATCATCGCGCGTTATTTTTTACGAGTTCTCAAGACCTTGTTCGTGATTTGTTGAGTGTTAAACTAACGTCTTCCGTCTTCCTGGAATTCCACAGTGTTACGATACGACTATGGTTTAACATCACTTGCACAAACGCTCGGCGAGATTTTTCTCCAAGAAAGAGAAAAATGAGAGAATTAAAGATCGTGCGGTTGACCAATACAAGATACTTCGGATTCTCTTGTAATCATACGTGTTTTCTTTTTTAAATATCAAAATACCGATCTCCGGTTCATAGATATCTGCACGTATTTCTGTGAAATATTATGCAACATGTGACCAAATCACGCAGAATATTTTGTCCGCAGGAAAAAAAAAAGAAAAGAAAAATCGTAACCCAATCGAGTACTATTTTAGAAATATCTAGATTCTTATTTTCATCAACGCAACGTATACAATATTTACGATTTCTGAGTCTCCTGTCGATCATTTATAAACGCAGCTGAGACTCGAATGGGCCTAATTTTTATGCAACCGACAAATAGTATCGAACATATTATAACCGATGGGTCCGAGTCGAAAGTGAAACGCCCGTGTTACCTTAAATTAAATACGTCACGTGGACGTTAAATGCGAAGGTATATAGTTAGACAGATAGTTGGACAGATAGATAGATACATGGATAGATGGTACCGTAGAACGTCTGAGTCCGAACCAGTGTCACTGGGCCCAATTATCCATTTTATCCGTTTGTCTTGTGACTCGGATATTTCTTGACGCTCGAGTACAAGGATGTACAAACCCGTTGAAAATTCACCTGCGCGATCATTTTGCCTGATTTTTTTTTATTTTCACCATTAATTCGAGATAGTGAATTTTTTTGAAAAAACAGAAGCACAGATTTCAAATGAATAAATCAATCAAGTAACGTTGTATTAATTTTTATTAATCCTGACTTTGCGATAGTTTGCTTTATAGTTGTTAGATTTACTTTTTTTACACCTTTTCCGAAAGAAAGTGACGTGATGCTTGTACATACTTTTGGGATAGATTCTTTAACTGGCATGATTAATTCGAGAAACCAGTTTTCCTCTGCGAGTGTCTAAGGAATTGTAAAAATGTGTAAAAACAAAAGTGTGATCGTATCGTAGAAAACAAAACCGGAGTGAAATGATGAAAAATTTACGTACGAGTCCAAAATCCGTTGTGAAAAATATATTTTTCAAATATTTCACCGAACGTTATGAACGAGAAAAACAAAATTTCACGGTCTAATTTCGAAAGTTTTGGTATTTATAACAGCACAGTTTGACAACGCGAAGATCGACCTTGTCTTCATTTGCCGGAATACGGCGGAAGTACGTTAAATAGAAGCGAGCAAATCAACCTTGTCGATTCGCTCGTGACACGAATCATAGAAAAATTCTCGCAATTACAATTGTTGAGCCTTCAAAAAAACGTGGATGAAATAAGGAAGATTTTTTACCATCTTCGGAAAACGAAAGATATATTTCAACGCGTTAAACGTATCGCGTCTGTATAATTAATTTGTTACATAAGTTGAATAGTAATTAATTGCCAACGAATTTGAGACGAGGATCAAATGACCGAGAATTTTCACACTGGCAGCCAGGCGTTTGTAGAGACGTAAGTTCTCAAATTAAACGAGTCACATACGATCGGTTCGTCGTACCGTTGCCGATACGAAATCCGTTACTCGTTACTGATCGTAAACTTAGCACGCGGAATTATATCAGGATTTCGATTGATGATTGATAGACGAAGATTGCGATCAAGGATCTGGGGAATCCCCGCGAAATGTTTTCGCTATTTTATTTCGCTCCACGAAGTGAAGGGCACTGAACCTCTCTAATATCCTTAGCCCACTTATTTGACATAAGTGAGCTTAGACGAAGATCTTCATTGGCGAAATTCGTCGCGCGTGAACTTAAAATTTGCGCTGCAAATTATATTCGGAATAGCGGAATTGTACTTTTGCGTATTTGATTGATTTGAATGATTTTTTCTCTCCCTCCTGATTTTTGGTACATGAATAATACGAGGAAAAAACTTGAGACGGATAGTAGCTAGTGAAACGAAAGTTGAAAGTGAACAGGATAAGATACTTCGAAATAAAAAAAAAAAAAAACCGTGGTGAAACGATCGGCGAAAATATTTTTTATACCGATCGATTCATTGACCGCCTAATCGTTCGTACATTGCGCGCTGGATTATGCATGGAAATTAGGCATATCATTATTATAAACGTGATTGCGGATATCATTCTTATCGCATATCGAATAAACCGCTATACCCGTATTATAATTGTTATTGAAAAATTTCACGAGAAATGAATAATTCATCAAGTAACGTAGATACCTAATTTTACGACGCCGTGTCTCTCATTCTGCGATCATTCTGATCGACAGCCGTGTAATAATGTGTAATTTTTTAAATCTCATATCCATTAAATACGATCCTGTACGCGATGTGACAGTGAAGTCTGATCCTATCTACGATCTCGCGGATCATTGCAAATTTAATACCGCAAATCATTTCTAGTCAATGTTTGCGGTTTATTTAGCTCGAGGCAGATTTTATTCTTTAGGTACACGTCAATTTACATCATGCTGATCGAAAAATTTCTTGATCGATAAAAAAAAAAGAAAAAAAAAAAAAAAAAAAGTACGGGACAGACGCGAATGTTGACGTTATTTTATCTATTTATTTATTTTTTTTATTTTCTTCTACGTAGTCGGTCGTTCCGAAAAAAACTTAATTTTCTAATTCCAAAACCAATTACTCGGATATCCGACATGTAATACGTAATACACTCTGTACGTAATCTTAGCACCGTATATGTTCATGTTTATTAACGTATATCTATTGCTAGTTAATTTACGCAGCGCGCTCATAGCCGGGAGATTATCTAGTCACATTCCTTTCTCTTTCACTTTGTGACTTCGGTTTATTAATTTTTATTTTCCAACATTTGACGCCGCCGAGTTCATTGTCTCCGTGTGAATGTTTTCGAAACCTTTCGTTTCTTTCGTTTTATTTTAATTATTTATCAACGCGTACGTGTTTCCCAATTTCAATTGCATCGAGCGATGTGTGATATGCGATAAGAGAAATCGATCGTATAAGATTATTTTTACGAGGTGATAATTGTTAATAAGATTTTCCCGAAATTGTAAATAACGATATGACGTGTTCTTTGAAAGTGAAATTTATTCATTCGTCGATTAATACAATAATTATTGTTCGTGTAAAATTTAAGTAGAAGATTGTTTCCGAACATTTATACCAACCGCAAGTTGTTTTTGCCAAATTTTTTCGCCCGAGGTTTATTACTTTTATTCGTAAGAAAAATTGGTGATAAATTAGGTTTGTTTTCAAATATTATTCTCGTGAATTATAGTATAACATGACATCTCCGATTTCGTGGTATGAATTTCGGATTTACAAGAAGAAAAAAGTTTTCAAACTAAAACTCGTTCCCGATGAAACAAGAAAAAAAAAATTAAAAAAAAAAGCAATTTATTTGACGGAGTCTTGATTTCAGATGGTCAAATCACTGAATCGATCGAGATGCAATACAGCTTTCTACATAATTATGCGTATCCGATTGCGCCGTGACGTAGTTCGGTTTTATGGCGCCTTACAATTGTGCGAGGCAGCGTGACATTAAAACTGTAAATTGTTGAAACTCTTTCGACTGCATTAGGATTTGAAAACGCTGATCAAACCACGCGGGTTTCAAACTTGAGTGAAATCTGCAGAGGCCGTATTTTTCTTCACCATACTCCCAATGTTGGTACAAATTAGAATTTAGATTCATTCTTTCTTCTGAGAATTCATTTATCTCGCGGCTTTCTCGTCGAGAAAAGAACGAAACGAAAGATTTCGCAAAAATAAAATGGAAAAGAATAAACAATGCGCGGCTAAAGCTTTCGTGTGTATCACGAATGTACCGCAATTTATTATCGAACGATGTATAATCGATGGATTTGTTAACGGTTAAACCGTACCTATTGTAAGATATAATCTTGACCGTCCTTGACAATCAACAGTTAATTACCATAGCTGTACAATTACTGCTTTTGTAAAAATATTTTGCAACGAGTCTGTTGTTGAGTTTTAAATCAGATTCTCAACAAAATACCGGTAGCTCTTAAACATAGCTTCGGAAATTTGAATGAATTGAATTAAAAAAATTCTAACGTCGGTAACGAAAATCATTGAATTGCGGGCACGTGATTGGGGCAAATTTGCAATTTTATACTTTTATCGCCCACGTGACCGAGGCCCTAATTGCAAAGTGGCGTGTTTGGTGCGACATCATTTTGGCTCCGAGTGCCTCGAAGTGCGAGGCAAACTCGAATATCCGGGGACCGTTAACGTTCATGGCAAACGAAGTGCGATGCGCGGTGAAAGGTTGAGCACAGCACGTCAATTTACCATACCTTAAAACTGCAGTTTTTTCGTGTCTAATACCAATGAATGTTGGTCCACCGAAAGTAACGATAAAACGCGTGTTGCTTATCGCTGGAACAGCGTCTGATTTGAAATATGCAAGAATCTGTCAAAAGTAAGAACGAAATTTCGTCGCGTGTATTTGCGCGACCCGGAGAGAGGTACGGCGTTTTGGTATTTCGACACCGATGGAGAACCGAGACATTTGACGTTGGTGAAAATTTAGGTCAATGGTACCACCGTAATATTCCACGTTAGTTATGTACACGGGTATTATTTTGCGCCATTCCTGCGGTATGTACAGTCAAAATCAACACGTCCCACTTGTTTTGTCGCAAATCATCGTTATTGACTTTACGTGTTTGAATCTGAATTATAATTTTTCGCGAAAATAAGTTTCGTTCGTGGATTTAAAATGTTTATTCGTCGATGATCGGTTTGAAGTGTTAACTTTATGCGAAATCGGCTCAAATCTGAGCTCGAGGCGGCTGTAAAACCCGCTATCGATTCTCCTACGGGAACGCCAAGTGCCAGCGCCATCTGGCGGCAAGTTGTCGAACTATATTTAAAATTTTTGTTTTTTTTTTTTTCTTCTATTCTACACGATGCATGGTCTGTTTGCGTACGATAAAACCACCTCCGAAACGCTATTCGGCATTTTGATCGACACGAAATAATTGTATTGCACCTTTTAAAGAGAAATTGTCATTTAATCAACCGTTTCAATCCGTAGGTAATTTTTCTCACTCACCCTTTGAATTTCATTATTAATCCACAGTTATCAATCGCATGCACTTTTACACACTATTCTTATACTCGCTACGAGTGCCGAGCTTGAATAAATATATTTGGCAAAAGTCGTTATTTTTTTTATCCTCAGTCTATTCTTGCGATTATTACACGCCGTTATAAAATCATTAAACAATATCCAATACCCCGTTACTGGAGAAGAGTGGATCGTTAACGTTACTGATCGAATTGAAGTATATCGATCGCGCGGTTAGCAATATCAACGCACGAGTTGCATTATTTCGTTTCTAACTTTTGTCGAAGTTTGATATTATCGAAAGATTGGTGATTGATTTAATTGTTTAAAAATTATCGACCACAGATCCTAAGTAAATTCGATTCGACTTGGTTGAAATTTTTCACCTCGAAATCGGTAAAACAGTGAGAATTTCTTCCAAACGATACCTTTGTTATAAATATTTATTTTTCTTTTTTTTTTTTTTAATTCATTTTTTTTTCTCTTATTCTCCTTTCACACTTCCTCCTTCACATCCCGCCAATCGGTGAATACAATTACTAGTGCAGAGTTCTGCACAGCGCGATGTCGGCCGCGTGACTGACTGTGAGTTACTTACTGACTACACATTGCTCGCACTCACTACCATGGCAGAGCTATTGTGCGATTTGTATTGCTACTACTACTCGTGGGGCTTGCAGCAAGGCTCGAAGTACGGTGGTCGCTTCTCTTGCGACAAAACTTATTTTCTAATCACCGAAACCAATTGCGCCAAGAGGCCGAGTAGGTATTTTAATATATATATATATTCGAGTCGGCCTGCAGCTCGGCGGCCAAACGCGATCGGCTTCTTCCATGCGGACCGATTTTTAACTCCCCGATAAAAATATAGGGGTGCAAAACGGCGCAGGGGGAAAATAGCTGTGACGTAATCTTTTTTTTTTTTTTTTTTTTTACCAGGGTTCAATAATTGCCTCGTGAACTTCCGGAAAATTCTGTATGAATAAAAAATTTCGCACTTTTGTAGGCGGTTTACTTTGTGCTGGTTTTAGCAGTATTCGTTCGAACGAAAATACCGATTCATCGATCACAGAGCAAGATTTCACCGATCTAAGTGTAAGAAGTTCTTCTTTTTTTTTACTTTTTTTTTCTCAAACTATGCTGCAGGTTAAATTTGGACAGTTTCGAGTGCAATCGGTGATGATTTCAGTGTTAAAGTTTTTTCAATAGTTCGAAAACATGGTTTCAGATTTACAAAAATTCGACAGCATCGACGGAGCATGTATGTTTTGAATACTGGATTCGTAGAGAACTGTACAAAAGGATGGAAGAAAATCGTAAACTTGGAAGCAATAAGCTTGTATTTCAAGTAAGTCGAAAACAAAATTTTCTCACGAATCGCTCAACCTGTTTTTAATATTTGTCAAAAGTAGTCCGCAGCTTTAATTTAAAAACAACTTCGAATCCATAGGGATTATTTTCATTTGGAATAACAAATTTCCGAAATGTTTTACGCAAAAGAATGTTTCGTTTTTATTTCGAAATACTTTCTCTTTAATTTCATACATATGTTTTGCGTAACACAGGCGGGTATAGCAAAATTTTCTTCAAATCACGTGATACGTACCTCGTGCTCATACGTTAAGTATACTGATAATATATATATATATATATATATATATATATGTAATTTATAAGCGAGCGAGCGTCTTTACACGAAAATTGCAATAACAACGTCGTTACTTGTTAAAACGTGACGACCGTACGCGTCCAGCTAAACTTACGTACAAATACTCAGCCGGACTAATCCAGATAATATTCACCTCAGAAATCCAACGCCATGCGTATAATAAATTCAGGCGTATAACGTGCCTGCATATGTATAATTATCTTTACTTCAAGTCTATTATAATATTATGTACACACGGTGTATCTGAAATTGTAGCTCGTCTCACGATGTGTATCTTTTTTCTTCTTTTTCACTTACATACACAACACCGATAAGTTAATAATTTTTATTGTTTAGCGGAGATGTATCCGCGGTCTGCAGCGTTTAAATCACTCGCAATATTTTATCTCAACTTCGCTTGTACTTTATTGTTTTCACGGTATCGTTATAATTTCTTACGTTTCGCTTCGACAAACATGTACCATATACCTATATACAAGAATTAACTTTCCTCCAAATCTAATATGTCAATTATTTCGAGGATAATCGATATTGCTTGACTTTAGCAACGCGTGAAGCTAAACGCCAATAAAACTCACCGAATCGTGTTCTGAATAAATTTTTTATTATTTCGTTTAACAAAGGTAATTCGTTCGCCTAGTATTTTCACCATGCATTTTGCGCGGGTCGGTGAACGATCACTTTTATCGTCGATACAATATCTGGAGCATTGCGCCGCGTCGCAATAATATCCTATAGGTATATATTATACACAAAACGCTCTAATCGCCCGAAGGGTAATTATTTTTTTATTCCCCCTATTCGGTATACTTGTTTCGAAATATGTCAGCCTTTCCAGACGCGGTTTACTTTGTGTATCTATTATATATATTATACGTATACCGTTAACAATTTCTATCCAACTAGCTGTGCACAGGATACATTTCGGGGTGTGATTAATTTACTCGTTGTGCGTGAGGATAATTAAGAATCATATTTGTAGTTGTATATTTACAAGCATATAATTACCAAAAAAAAATAAAAAATGAAAATAATATCAATCTTGGAGTTACCGGCTCGTTTCATCAACATCTGGAAGATGTGTGTAATTACACTTCGATCAATCAGTAGGCATGTTTACTCGTGTTGAAATTCTTCTCTACAACTAGAACAGATGAGGAACTAGATTATTTACAATTAATGATAATAATGAGAATTTTTAGTGATACAAACGTATATTTGGACGTTCTTAAATTCATTTTCTACCGTATCGTCATTTTTTATTACCGACGAAATAACTGTACAAACAATTTTCATCGTGACGTAAGAGATAGATTTGAAAAGAATATAAATCAGGATGACCGGTGATAAAAATTCACAATTTTTGGGCATAAAAATAATTACCTCCCAGATAGAAAACGCGTATAGATAAAGTCTAGACGATTGTCTATAATACGTATATTATTCGTAATTCATGCATTTTATATTTCAGACGATCATTTATTGTTGGACTTTATCTACGCGTGTGTTCTATCTGGACTGTTGTAGATTATCTACCGTTTCGAGATGCGAATGCCTACAATGTAGAATTTCTTGGCAAGAAACGAAGGCTGAAAGTATAAAGAATAATTCTTATCTCGTGAAATTTCTCATTACCTCAGAAACGGTGGCTATAATATACAATGGCAATGCAGCTTGCGGCTGTTAAACATTATCACAATTGTTCGCGTTTTTTAAACCGCAGTATATTCTTTAACCGAATAATCTAACCGCCGTGTTACTTGCGAAAAATTGTATTATTATACGAAGTATATTTCCGCGCATCGTTCTGTTTCAGCGATTGTGTTATAATTGCCAATAATTATGTTAGGAAATTTGCAAATGAAAAATAGAGAGTCGCTGTTAATGAATATAGGAGATGATTGTGAGTGTAAAAAAATATTCTCATCCGGTAACGCCAGGATCATTTCTTTTTCTCCGTTTCTTTTCTTTCACATTTTTTATTTATTTTTTTTTATCCTCTTTTGCGACGAACGTATTCGAAACAAGCGAGGCTAATCACGAGTCCCTAATATACGTTTGGCAGATAGTTCAATAAATTTCATAAATAAACGCTGTACAGGTAATGCGAAATATTTACGGTTGTGTGGCCTCAATTTTGCACAGCGGCAAGGTAGGTAATTGAAATCGTTCAGCGAATAGTCCTAGTCATCAGTTTTTGCAGTGGCGTAATACAACATGATGCGTTCGTTCGCTCATTCGCGTGTTCCGTGTGTTCGAGTTGAATGTCTAATAACTTTACGTTCATTCGATCCTTCATTCGTCATCGACATCATCAACATCCGTTTCTTCCGTGCGAACGAATGAACGAAACCAAATCTTTACCGTATTTCGCACAGTTGCTGTAACATTGATTGATTTACCGATATGTATGCGTCGATCAATCGTGGCGTAACGAATGTTTGATCAGTTGAAATAAATGTGGTTTCACTTGATACACGAATCATTGTTTTGACTACTTTTTTGTTGAATTAAACAACATTTATTTAACTTGAAAAAATATTTCGTTTGTCATATTTGATCGCAATATCAGTTAAATTCAACAAATTCTTCTTATTTTCTGCGTGATACAGTGGAGGGACGGGTAAAAAAAAATTAGACAAATGATTTTTGATCGTAAATTCATGTCTATTTATTTTGAGTAGAAAAATATTTATGTACACGTATTATAACGAAGTTGTAATTTCCAATTTATGCAAGATTTGCGCGTGTAATAAAAGCGTTGAAATATCCTAGCTATCGGCCAGTATCTTGAAGAAATATTCAACCTGTAAAATAGAAAATATACACAGGAATCACAGTATGAAAGAAAGGATTTAATTTACTCAATTTACCTCCAGCAATCCATCCTCCGGCAAATCGGAACAGTGAACAGCATTTTGGACCTTGGTCTTTCCATACTTTGCTCTCAAGGTTTCCGGCCTCAATTGCCGCGCTATATCCTGAGAAATTAAAGTGAAAAGTCGCGCCAGTTTAGCGAATGAAATTTGACTGCCTCGCAAAATCAAGTATAAAACGTCAAGAGTAATAAATTCAAAAATAGTGGACATTGTTCTGGGAATAATTGAGCTGATTGATCAGACAAAGGGGGGAAAAAGAAGACTCACAGGATCCATGGGGCCACATAACTTCCTGAATTCCGTCGGAACATCCTTCTCACGGTGGCTGTGCGTTATCTCCATCGCAACGCAGGGTCCGGACTGCATTTCCGTGACCATTGCCTATTCGATGTAAACGGGATTGAATTATGTACTGTTCCGACAATTCTGAAGGTCATTATTATCGCAACGTTGAATGTTCTCACCCCATATTCGGGTAAAACTCCCTTATAGACCTCCAGAAATTCTTCGACGTTTGTGGGATCTACGTAAAACTGTTGCACAGCTGATATTGTGTATCCTGCCTTTTGTATATCGTCGATGATGTAACCTTCGTGTTGAGAATGTTATATTTTTAGTATGAAAATTTACTTGAATCGTCATTCGTCAAATAATTGTTATTTGATGTTCTTTATTTCCAGGAATCTGAATGCAAATACTTACCAATGAGGCGCGATTGAACGGCGTGCGGTTTTATCACACAGCAGGTGCAGTTCTTGAGCGTTGCGGTGTTCTTGATACTCCTGCTCCTGACCTTTTCATCAGGAAAGAAGTACCTCAATTCCTGTAAAGGTTTAAGTTCGGTTGACACGCTCTGAATTTCGCCGAGGAAAATTTGATCGAATTGTTCAACGTACTCTAGCTGCACTTTCCGAGGAATCTGACCCATGCACCGCATTGTAGACCTTGTCTTTGCCGTAACAAGCCCGAATAGTATTCTGAGCAGTTTCTCGAGCTTCCACGCTGTCCGTTGGTCCCATCAGCTCTCGCCATTTGTCAATTCCCTGTTCGCCGATAAGCTGGAGTGTCAAAATTGGACCTGACGTCATGTACTTCAGCAACATTCTGCAAAAACAGTGCGACATTGTCGGATTGAGGCCAAGGACCACCGAGTCG
Organism: Neodiprion lecontei; assembly: GCF_021901455.1. Classification (NCBI taxonomy): domain Eukaryota; kingdom Metazoa; phylum Arthropoda; class Insecta; order Hymenoptera; family Diprionidae; genus Neodiprion; species Neodiprion lecontei. Next base: position 3,446,001 of record NC_060262.1, read on the forward strand.
CAGACGCCTTGGTAAAAGAAATGGCGTTCAAAACTCACGGTAAGTCACTCTGTCCTCTATGTTTGTTATAAAATTCCTCAGCCTCGTCTCTGGTCATGTGAACCATTTTAACATTTCCTATGTGAAAGTTGTTCCTTGTTATCCGTTTCAATATTTCTCCCATTTTATCTATAGCATCCGGTTTGATTATCGCCAAAGTTCTGGAATGTTGAATTTACCTAGGCTCTAGCATTATATACAAACTCAAACGTCGAGATACCGATTTACCTTTCCATCTGATCGGCAAGTTTCGCCTTGGTCGCGCCATCTGCAAAATCCTTTATCTTGAGGCATCGTGAAAATATGTGTACCATCCCTCCGATGTAAAAATCTTTGGCAGTAATTCCTTGACATTTCGTTCGGCGTAGGAATACTTTCCTATTCTTAATATCGTACTGTGAAAACAGTAGAAAAGAAACTGATTTAATTGTTTGTCGTTCTTAGTATCATTCTTTACCTCTTGCCTTGTTGGGAATAGTATATCGATTACCGCGCTTACAATTTCTACCGTATTATCTGCAGGAAAGTAGTAGAGGAGAAACTTTTTCAGGAGCGACGCAACCGGGTCGAACCATTCGGCTTCAAAAGTATGTTTCTCGCTATAATCGGACGACATTTTCCTCTTACGTTCCTCCAAATTTACTTCACGCTACAGAGGCTAAAAAGATTTAGAATTGTTGTTTAATTGAGATGCGGCGCGATTATTCTTGGCCAATAACATGGTCAATGATTGGCACAGTGATCAGAAAAATTAAATTCTTGGTCATATTTCTTGAGTAAAAATCACAATAAGCGAATCGATTAAGTTGCAAACAAGAACTTACGGATACACTGAGAAATAGTTTGATGCGACTAATTTATTTAACAGTCGAAATATTTTCTATTCTCCTATCAGGTAACTGCAAAAACGAATAAATTTACGATCAGAGTACGACTTGCATGCGCTTGCACCACAGCTTACACTACTGACAGTTTCGTTTCCATGACAACTACGAATCTTGCTGGTCCTTTCATTCTCGGTACTGAATCTGTGTTCTACGATTTTTTCAGATGTGCCTAGATGCCGCTACTGTTGAAAAATATACGGATTGAGGAGCAAACCAAAGGGTTCCACGACTACACGAATGCATCTCACGTTGCCGGCAATCAGGCGCAGCACACACCGCGAATACTGCGGACGACTCTGCGGAAATATATTTTGTTTTTCAACACTATATTAATGAAATGTGAGATTCGTTGATTCTTGACTCAAAGTTGAGTTAATGTCTCAAACTCGATTGTGATACTATGTGTAATGATGCGTAAGAATTGATCATTGATTATGACACGTTGTTAAATGTAATGAATGTAGTACAGTGATTATGTTTACCTCGGAATTTGAAATTCGGATACTGAGAAAATGATACATTGTATTTACATGCTGAAATATATTTGCTTGTTCAGATTGTGTAATCAAAGTGAATTCATTGATAGTTACTATAAATACCTAATACTAGATATATCAATTTGATATAGATATTTGATATGGAGAAGGAGCGTAGGACCAAGAGGAGAGATATGGCGTGCAGAAAAAAAACCTGCTGAAAGATGTCGAAAACTCAGGTTCTCGTTTTTTGGCTGTAACTTTTGATGCGTCGATCGCAGCGTAGTGGGACTGCGCCCAATCGATTTTTCTCGCAAAATTACGTCGGAATAGTGCATAAACGAATTTATTCCAGCACTTTCTGAAATCGCGAGAATTTTCGCCAAAAATGCAAAGGGGTTAGCCTTACTTTTTTTTTTGGCAAAAAACTTTTGGTCTCAGATTCGATTTAGACGATCCTTATCCGACCAATTGGACCCTCAGGAACTCAGAAATCGCAGCGAAAATGGCGTAGGACCAACAGGAGAGAAATGGCGAGCGAAAAAGCACCTGCTGAAAAATGTCGAAAATTCAGGTTCTGGTTTTTTGGCTGTAACTTTTGATGCGTTGATCGCAGCGTATTGGGACTGCGCCCAATCGAATCCTCTCGCAAAATTACGTCCGATCAGTGCTACAATTACTTGATTCCTGCACTTTTCAAAATCGCGAAAATTTTTGCCAAAAATGGAAAGGGGTTAGCCTTACTTTTTTTTTAGACAAAAAACTTTTGGTCTCAGATTCGATTTAAACGATCCTTGTCCGACCAATTGGACCCTCAGGAACTCAGAAATCGCAGCGAAAATGGCGTAGGACCAACAGGAGAGAAATGGCGAGCGAAAAAGCACCTGCTGAAAAATGTCGAAAATTCAGGTTCTGGTTTTTTGGCTGTCACTTTTGATGCGTTGATCGCAGCGTATTAGGACAGCGCCCAATCGATTTCTCTCGCAAAATTACGTCCGATCAGTGCTACAATTAATTGATTCCAGCACTTTTCAAAATCGCGAAAATTTTTGCCAAAAATGGAAAGGGGTTAGCCTTACTTTTTTTTTTGACAAAAAACTTTTGGTCTCAGATTCGATTTAAACGATCCTTGTCCGACCAATTGGACCCTCAGGAACTCAGAAATCGCAGCGAAAAGAGCGTAGGACCAACAGGAGAGAAATGGCGAGCAAAAAAGCACCTGCTGAAAAATGTCGAAAATTCAGGTTCTGGTTTTTTAAATGTAACTTTTAATGCGTTGATCGCAGCGTATTGGGACAGCGCCCAATCGATTTCTCTAGCAAAATTACGTCCGATCAGTGCTACAATTACTTGATTCCAGCACTTTTTAAAATCGCGAAAATTTTCGCCAAAAATGGAAAGGGGTTAGCCTTACTTTTTTTTTTGGCAAAAAACTTTTGGTCTCAGATTTGATTCAAACGATCCCTATCCGACCAATTCCACCCTCAGGAACTCAGAAATCGCAGCGAAAAGAGCGTAGGACCCGCAGGAGAGAAATGGCGACCGAAAAAGCACCTGCTGAAAAATGTCGAAAATTCGGGTTCTGGTTTTTTGGCTGTAACTTTTGACGCGTTGATCGCAGCGTATTGGGACAGCGCCCAATCGATTTCTCTCGCAAAATTACGTACGATCAGAGCTACAATCAATTGATTCCAGCACTTTTCAAAATCGCGAAAATTTTCGCCAAAAATGGAAAGGGGTTAGCCTTACTTTTTTTTTTGGCAAAAAACTTTTGGTCTCAGATTCGATTTAAACGATCCTTATCCGACCAATTGGATCCTCAGGAACTCAGAAATCACTGCGAAAAGAGCGTAGGACCAACAGGAGAGAAATGGCGAGCGAAAAAGCACCTGCTGAAAAATGTCGAAAATTCAGGTTCTGGTTTTTTGGCTGTAACTTTTGATGCGTTGATCGCAGCGTATTGGGACTGCGCCCAATCATATTCTCGCGCAAAATTACGTCCGATCAGTGCTACAATCAATTGATTCCAGCACTTTTCAAAATCGCGAAAATTTTCGCCAAAAATGGAAAGGGGTTAGCCTTACTTTTTTTTTTGGCAAAAAACTTTTGGTCTCAGATTCGATGTAGACGATCCTTATCCGACCAATTGGACCTTCAGGAACTCAGAAATCGCAGCGAAAATGGCGTAGGACCAACAGGAGAGAAATGGCGAGCGAAAAAGCACCTGCTGAAAAATGTCGAAAATTCAGGTTCTGGTTTTTTGGCTGTAACTTTTGATGCGTTGATCGCAGCGTATTGGGACTGCGCCCAATCGATTTCTCTCGCAAAATTACGTCCGATCAGTGCTACAATTACTTGATTCAAGCACTTTTTGAAATCGCGAAAATTTTCGCCAAAAATGGTAAGGGGTTAGCCTTACTTTTTTTTTTGGCAAAAAACTTTTGGTCTCAGATTCGATTTAAACGATCCTTATCCGACCAATTGGACCCTCAGGAACTCAGAAATCGCAGCGAACAGAGCGTAGGACCAACAGGAGAGAAATGGCGAGCGAAAAAGCACCTGCTGAAAAATGTCGAAAATTCAGGTTCTGGTTTTTTGGCTGTAACTTTTGACGCGTTGATCGCAGCGTATTGGGACAGCGCCCAATCGATTTCTCTCGCAAAATTACGTACGATCAGAGCTACAATCAATTGATTCCAGCACTTTTCAAAATCGCGAAAATTTTCGCCAAAAATGGAAAGGGGTTAGCCTTACTTTTTTTTTTGGCAAAAAACTTTTGGTCTCAGATTCGATTTAAACGATCCTTATCCGACCAATTGGATCCTCAGGAACTCAGAAATCACTGCGAAAAGAGCGTAGGACCAACAGGAGAGAAATTGCGTGCGAAAAAGCACCTGCTGAAAAATGTCGAAAATTCAGGTTCTGGTTTTTTGGCTGTAACTTTTGATGCGTTGATCGCAGCGTATTGGGACTGCGCCCAATCGAATTCTCGCGCAAAATTACGTCCGATCAGTGCTACAATCAATTGATTCCAGCACTTTTCAAAATCGCGAAAATTTTCGCCAAAAATGGAAAGGGGTTAGCCTTACTTTTTTTTTTGGCAAAAAACTTTTGGTCTCAGATTCGATTTAAACGATCCTTATCCGACCAATTGGATCCTCAGGAACTCAGAAATCACTGCGAAAAGAGCGTAGGACCAACAGGAGAGAAATGGCGAGCGAAAAAGCACCTGCTGAAAAATGTCGAAAATTCAGGTTCTGGTTTTTTGGCTGTAACTTTTGATGCGTTAATCGCAGCGTATTGGGACTGCGCCCAATCGATTTCTCTCGCAAAATTACGTCCGATCAGTGCTACAATTACTTGATTCAAGCACTTTTTGAAATCGCGAAAATTTTCGCCAAAAATGGTAAGGGGTTAGCCTTACTTTTTTTTTTGGCAAAAAACTTTTGGTCTCAGATTCGATTTAAACGATCCTTATCCGACCAATTGGACCCTCAGGAACTCAGAAATCGCAGCGAACAGAGCGTAGGACCAACAGGAGAGAAATGGCGAGCGAAAAAGCACCTGCTGAAAAATGTCGAAAATTCAGGTTCTGGTTTTTTGGCTGTAACTTTTGACGCGTTGATCGCAGCGTATTAGGACAGCGCCCAATCGATTTCTCTCGCAAAATTACGTACGATCAGAGCTACAATCAATTGATTCCAGCACTTTTCAAAATCGCGAAAATTTTCGCCAAAAATGGAAAGGGGTTAGCCTTACTTTTTTTTTTGGCAAAAAACTTTTGGTCTCAGATTCGATTTAAACGATCCTTATCCGACCAATTGGATCCTCAGGAACTCAGAAATCACTGCGAAAAGAGCGTAGGACCAACAGGAGAGAAATGGCGAGCGAAAAAGCACCTGCTGAAAAATGTCGAAAATTCAGGTTCTGGTTTTTTGGCTGTAACTTTTGATGCGTTGATCGCAGCGTATTGGGACTGCGCCCAATCGAATTCTCGCGCAAAATTACGTCCGATCAGTGCTACAATCAATTGATTTCAGCACTTTTCAAAATCGCGAAAATTTTCGCCAAAAATGGAAAGGGGTTAGCCTTACTTTTTTTTTTGGCAAAAAACTTTTGGTCTCAGATTCGATGTAGACGATCCTTATCCGACCAATTGGACCTTCAGGAACTCAGAAATCGCAGCGAAAATGGCGTAGGACCAACAGGAGAGAAATGGCGAGCGAAAAAGCACCTGCTGAAAAATGTCGAAAATTCAGGTTCTGGTTTTTTGGCTGTAACTTTTGATGCGTTGATCGCAGCGTATTGGGACTGCGCCCAATCGGATTCTCTCGCAAAATTACGTCCGATCAGTGCTACAATTACTTGATTCAAGCACTTTTTGAAATCGCGAAAATTTTCGCCAAAAATGGAAAGGGGTTAGCCTTACTTTTTTTTTTGGCAAAAAACTTTTGGTCTCAGATTTGATTCAAACGATCCCTATCCGACCAATTGGACCCTCAGGAACTCAGAAATCGCAGCGAAAAGAGCGTAGGACCGGCAGGAGAGAAATGGCGAGCGAAAAAGCACCTGCTGAAAAATGTCGAAAATTCAGGTTCTGGTTTTTTGGCTGTAACTTTTGACGCGTTGATCGCAGCGTATTGGGACAGCGCCCAATCGATTTCTCTCACAAAATTACGTACGATCAGAGCTACAATCAATTGATTCCAGCACTTTTCAAAATCGCGAAAATTTTCGCCAAAAATGGAAAGGGGTTAGCCTTACTTTTTTTTTTGGCAAAAAACTTTTGGTCTCAGATTTGATTCAAACGATTTCCATCCGACCAATTCGACCCTCAGGAACTCAGAAATCGCAGCGAAAAGAGCGTAGGACCGGCAGGAGAGAAATGGCGAGCGAAAAAGCACCTGCTGAAAAATGTCGAAAATTCAGGTTCTGGTTTTTTGGCTGTAACTTTTGATGCGTTGTTCGCAGCGTATTGGGACAGCGCCCAATCGATTTCTCTCGCAAAATTACGTCCGATCAGTGCTACAATCAATTGATTCCAGCACTTTTCAAAATCGCGAAAATTTTCGCCAAAAATGGAAAGGGGTTAGCCTTACTTTTTTTTTTGGCAAAAAACTTTTGGTCTCAGATTTGATTCAAACGATCCCTATCCGACCAATTGGACCCTCAGGGACTCAGAAATCGCAGCGAAAAGAGCGTAGGACCAACAGGAGAGAAATGGCGAGCGAAAAAGCACCTGCTGAAAAATGTCGAAAATTCAGGGTCTGGTTTTTTGGCTGTAACTTTCGATGCGTTGATCGCAGCGTATTGGGACTGCGCCCAATCGGATTCTCTCGCAAAATTACGTCCGATCAGTGCTACAATTACTTGATTCAAGCACTTTTTGAAATCGCGAAAATTTTTGCCAAAAATGGAAAGGGGTTAGCCTTACTTTTTTTTTTGGCAAAAAACTTTTGGTCTCAGATTCGATTTAAACGATCCTTATCCGACCAATTGGATCCTCAGGAACTCAGAAATCACAGCGAAAAGAGCGTAGGACCAACAGGAGAGAAATGGCGAGCGAAAAAGCACCTGCTGAAAAATGTCGAAAATTCAGGTTCTGGTTTTTTGGCTGTAACTTTTGATGCGTTGATCGCAGCGTATTGGGACTGCGCCCAATCGATTTCTCTCGCAAAATTACGTCCGATCAGTGCTACAATTACTTGATTCAAGCACTTTTTGAAATCGCGAAAATTTTCGCCAAAAATGGTAAGGGGTTAGCCTTACTTTTTTTTTTGGCAAAAAACTTTTGGTCTCAGATTCGATTTAAACGATCCTTATCCGACCAATTGGACCCTCAGGAACTCAGAAATCGCAGCGAACAGAGCGTAGGACCAACAGGAGAGAAATGGCGAGCGAAAAAGCACCTGCTGAAAAATGTCGAAAATTCAGGTTCTGGTTTTTTGGCTGTAACTTTTGACGCGTTGATCGCAGCGTATTGGGACAGCGCCCAATCGATTTCTCTCGCAAAATTACGTACGATCAGAGCTACAATCAATTGATTCCAGCACTTTTCAAAATCGCGAAAATTTTCGCCAAAAATGGAAAGGGGTTAGCCTTACTTTTTTTTTTGGCAAAAAACTTTTGGTCTCAGATTTGATTCGAACGATCCCTATCCGACCAATTTCACCCTCAGGAACTCAGAAATCGCAGCGAAAAGAGCGTAGGACCGGCAGGAGAGAAATGGCGAGCGAAAAAGCACCTGCTGAAAAATGTCGAAAATTCAGGTTCTGGTTTTTTGGCTGTAACTTTTGATGCGTTGATCGCAGCGTATTGGGACTGCGCCCAATCGAATTCTCGCGCAAAATTACGTCCGATCAGTGCTACAATCAATTGATTCCAGCACTTTTCAAAATCGCGAAAATTTTCGCCAAAAATGGAAAGGGGTTAGCCTTACTTTTTTTTTGGCAAAAAACTTTTGGTCTCAGATTCGATTTAAACGATCCTTATCCGACCAATTGGATCCTCAGGAACTCAGAAATCACTGCGAAAAGAGCGTAGGACCAACAGGAGAGAAATGGCGAGCGAAAAAGCACCTGCTGAAAAATGTCGAAAATTCAGGTTCTGGTTTTTTGGCTGTAACTTTTGATGCGTTGATCGCAGCGTATTGGGACTGCGCCCAATCGAATTCTCGCGCAAAATTACGTCCGATCAGTGCTACAATCAATTGATTCCAGCACTTTTCAAAATCGCGAAAATTTTCGCCAAAAATGGAAAGGGGTTAGCCTTACTTTTTTTTTTGGCAAAAAACTTTTGGTCTCAGATTCGATGTAGACGATCCTTATCCGACCAATTGGACCTTCAGGAACTCAGAAATCGCAGCGAAAATGGCGTAGGACCAACAGGAGAGAAATGGCGAGCGAAAAAGCACCTGCTGAAAAATGTCGAAAATTCAGGTTCTGGTTTTTTGGCTGTAACTTTTGATGCGTTGATCGCAGCGTATTGGGACTGCGCCCAATCGGATTCTCTCGCAAAATTACGTCCGATCAGTGCTACAATCACTTGATTCAAGCACTTTTTGAAATCGCGAAAATTTTCGCCAAAAATGGAAAGGGGTTAGCCTTACTTTTTTTTTTGGCAAAAAACTTTTGGTCTCAGATTTGATTCAAACGATCCCTATCCGACCAATTGGACCCTCAGGAACTCAGAAATCGCAGCGAAAAGAGCGTAGGACCAACAGGAGAGAAATGGCGAGCGAAAAAGCACCTGCTGAAAAATGTCGAAAATTCAGGTTCTGGTTTTTTGGCTGTAACTTTTGATGCGTTGATCGCAGCGTATTGGGACTGCGCCCAATCGAATTCTCGCGCAAAATTACGTCCGATCAGTGCTACAATCAATTGATTTCAGCACTTTTCAAAATCGCGAAAATTTTCGCCAAAAATGGAAAGGGGTTAGCCTTACTTTTTTTTTTGGCAAAAAACTTTTGGTCTCAGATTCGATGTAGACGATCCTTATCCGACCAATTGGACCTTCAGGAACTCAGAAATCGCAGCGAAAATGGCGTAGGACCAACAGGAGAGAAATGGCGAGCGAAAAAGCACCTGCTGAAAAATGTCGAAAATTCAGGTTCTGGTTTTTTGGCTGTAACTTTTGATGCGTTGATCGCAGCGTATTGGGACTGCGCCCAATCGGATTCTCTCGCAAAATTACGTCCGATCAGTGCTACAATTACTTGATTCAAGCACTTTTTGAAATCGCGAAAATTTTCGCCAAAAATGGAAAGGGGTTAGCCTTACTTTTTTTTTTGGCAAAAAACTTTTGGTCTCAGATTTGATTCAAACGATCCCTATCCGACCAATTGGACCCTCAGGAACTCAGAAATCGCAGCGAAAAGAGCGTAGGACCGGCAGGAGAGAAATGGCGAGCGAAAAAGCACCTGCTGAAAAATGTCGAAAATTCAGGTTCTGGTTTTTTGGCTGTAACTTTTGACGCGTTGATCGCAGCGTATTGGGACAGCGCCCAATCGATTTCTCTCACAAAATTACGTACGATCAGAGCTACAATCAATTGATTCCAGCACTTTTCAAAATCGCGAAAATTTTCGCCAAAAATGGAAAGGGGTTAGCCTTACTTTTTTTTTTGGCAAAAAACTTTTGGTCTCAGATTTGATTCAAACGATTTCCATCCGACCAATTCGACCCTCAGGAACTCAGAAATCGCAGCGAAAAGAGCGTAGGACCGGCAGGAGAGAAATGGCGAGCGAAAAAGCACCTGCTGAAAAATGTCGAAAATTCAGGTTCTGGTTTTTTGGCTGTAACTTTTGATGCGTTGTTCGCAGCGTATTGGGACAGCGCCCAATCGATTTCTCTCGCAAAATTACGTCCGATCAGTGCTACAATCAATTGATTCCAGCACTTTTCAAAATCGCGAAAATTTTCGCCAAAAATGGAAAGGGGTTAGCCTTACTTTTTTTTTTGGCAAAAAACTTTTGGTCTCAGATTTGATTCAAACGATCCCTATCCGACCAATTGGACCCTCAGGGACTCAGAAATCGCAGCGAAAAGAGCGTAGGACCAACAGGAGAGAAATGGCGAGCGAAAAAGCACCTGCTGAAAAATGTCGAAAATTCAGGGTCTGGTTTTTTGGCTGTAACTTTCGATGCGTTGATCGCAGCGTATTGGGACTGCGCCCAATCGGATTCTCTCGCAAAATTACGTCCGATCAGTGCTACAATTACTTGATTCAAGCACTTTTTGAAATCGCGAAAATTTTTGCCAAAAATGGAAAGGGGTTAGCCTTACTTTTTTTTTTGGCAAAAAACTTTTGGTCTCAGATTCGATTTAAACGATCCTTATCCGACCAATTGGATCCTCAGGAACTCAGAAATCACAGCGAAAAGAGCGTAGGACCAACAGGAGAGAAATGGCGAGCGAAAAAGCACCTGCTGAAAAATGTCGAAAATTCAGGTTCTGGTTTTTTGGCTGTAACTTTTGATGCGTTGATCGCAGCGTATTGGGACTGCGCCCAATCGATTTCTCTCGCAAAATTACGTCCGATCAGTGCTACAATTACTTGATTCAAGCACTTTTTGAAATCGCGAAAATTTTCGCCAAAAATGGTAAGGGGTTAGCCTTACTTTTTTTTTTGGCAAAAAACTTTTGGTCTCAGATTCGATTTAAACGATCCTTATCCGACCAATTGGACCCTCAGGAACTCAGAAATCGCAGCGAACAGAGCGTAGGACCAACAGGAGAGAAATGGCGAGCGAAAAAGCACCTGCTGAAAAATGTCGAAAATTCAGGTTCTGGTTTTTTGGCTGTAACTTTTGACGCGTTGATCGCAGCGTATTGGGACAGCGCCCAATCGATTTCTCTCGCAAAATTACGTACGATCAGAGCTACAATCAATTGATTCCAGCACTTTTCAAAATCGCGAAAATTTTCGCCAAAAATGGAAAGGGGTTAGCCTTACTTTTTTTTTTGGCAAAAAACTTTTGGTCTCAGATTTGATTCGAACGATCCCTATCCGACCAATTTCACCCTCAGGAACTCAGAAATCGCAGCGAAAAGAGCGTAGGACCGGCAGGAGAGAAATGGCGAGCGAAAAAGCACCTGCTGAAAAATGTCGAAAATTCAGGTTCTGGTTTTTTGGCTGTAACTTTTGATGCGTTGATCGCAGCGTATTGGGACTGCGCCCAATCGAATTCTCGCGCAAAATTACGTCCGATCAGTGCTACAATCAATTGATTCCAGCACTTTTCAAAATCGCGAAAATTTTCGCCAAAAATGGAAAGGGGTTAGCCTTACTTTTTTTTTGGCAAAAAACTTTTGGTCTCAGATTCGATTTAAACGATCCTTATCCGACCAATTGGATCCTCAGGAACTCAGAAATCACTGCGAAAAGAGCGTAGGACCAACAGGAGAGAAATGGCGAGCGAAAAAGCACCTGCTGAAAAATGTCGAAAATTCAGGTTCTGGTTTTTTGGCTGTAACTTTTGATGCGTTGATCGCAGCGTATTGGGACTGCGCCCAATCGAATTCTCGCGCAAAATTACGTCCGATCAGTGCTACAATCAATTGATTCCAGCACTTTTCAAAATCGCGAAAATTTTCGCCAAAAATGGAAAGGGGTTAGCCTTACTTTTTTTTTTGGCAAAAAACTTTTGGTCTCAGATTCGATGTAGACGATCCTTATCCGACCAATTGGACCTTCAGGAACTCAGAAATCGCAGCGAAAATGGCGTAGGACCAACAGGAGAGAAATGGCGAGCGAAAAAGCACCTGCTGAAAAATGTCGAAAATTCAGGTTCTGGTTTTTTGGCTGTAACTTTTGATGCGTTGATCGCAGCGTATTGGGACTGCGCCCAATCGGATTCTCTCGCAAAATTACGTCCGATCAGTGCTACAATCACTTGATTCAAGCACTTTTTGAAATCGCGAAAATTTTCGCCAAAAATGGAAAGGGGTTAGCCTTACTTTTTTTTTTGGCAAAAAACTTTTGGTCTCAGATTTGATTCAAACGATCCCTATCCGACCAATTGGACCCTCAGGAACTCAGAAATCGCAGCGAAAAGAGCGTAGGACCGGCAGGAGAGAAATGGCGAGCGAAAAAGCACCTGCTGAAAAATGTCGAAAATTCAGGTTCTGGTTTTTTGGCTGTAACTTTTGACGCGTTGATCGCAGCGTATTGGGACAGCGCCCAATCGATTTCTCTCACAAAATTACGTACGATCAGAGCTACAATCAATTGATTCCAGCACTTTTCAAAATCGCGAAAATTTTCGCCAAAAATGGAAAGGGGTTAGCCTTACTTTTTTTTTTGGCAAAAAACTTTTGGTCTCAGATTTGATTCAAACGATTCCCATCCGACCAATTCGACCCTCAGGAACTCAGAAATCGCAGCGAAAAGAGCGTAGGACCGGCAGGAGAGAAATGGCGAGCGAAAAAGCACCTGCTGAAAAATGTCGAAAATTCAGGTTCTGGTTTTTTGGCTGTAACTTTTGATGCGTTGTTCGCAGCGTATTGGGACAGCGCCCAATCGATTTCTCTCGCAAAATTACGTCCGATCAGTGCTACAATCAATTGATTCCAGCACTTTTCAAAATCGCGAAAATTTTCGCCAAAAATGGAAAGGGGTTAGCCTTACTTTTTTTTTTGGCAAAAAACTTTTGGTCTCAGATTTGATTCAAACGATCCCTATCCGACCAATTGGACCCTCAGGGACTCAGAAATCGCAGCGAAAAGAGCGTAGGACCAACAGGAGAGAAATGGCGAGCGAAAAAGCACCTGCTGAAAAATGTCGAAAATTCAGGGTCTGGTTTTTTGGCTGTAACTTTCGATGCGTTGATCGCAGCGTATTGGGACTGCGCCCAATCGGATTCTCTCGCAAAATTACGTCCGATCAGTGCTACAATCACTTGATTCAAGCACTTTTTGAAATCGCGAAAATTTTCGCCAAAAATGGAAAGGGGTTAGCCTTACTTTTTTTTTTGGCAAAAAACTTTTGGTCTCAGATTTGATTCAAACGATCCCTATCCGACCAATTGGACCCTCAGGAACTCAGAAATCGCAGCGAAAAGAGCGTAGGACCGGCAGGAGAGAAATGGCGAGCGAAAAAGCACCTGCTGAAAAATGTCGAAAATTCAGGTTCTGGTTTTTTGGCTGTAACTTTTGACGCGTTGATCGCAGCGTATTGGGACAGCGCCCAATCGATTTCTCTCACAAAATTACGTACGATCAGAGCTACAATCAATTGATTCCAGCACTTTTCAAAATCGCGAAAATTTTCGCCAAAAATGGAAAGGGGTTAGCCTTACTTTTTTTTTTGGCAAAAAACTTTTGGTCTCAGATTTGATTCAAACGATTCCCATCCGACCAATTCGACCCTCAGGAACTCAGAAATCGCAGCGAAAAGAGCGTAGGACCGGCAGGAGAGAAATGGCGAGCGAAAAAGCACCTGCTGAAAAATGTCGAAAATTCAGGTTCTGGTTTTTTGGCTGTAACTTTTGATGCGTTGTTCGCAGCGTATTGGGACAGCGCCCAATCGATTTCTCTCGCAAAATTACGTCCGATCAGTGCTACAATCAATTGATTCCAGCACTTTTCAAAATCGCGAAAATTTTCGCCAAAAATGGAAAGGGGTTAGCCTTACTTTTTTTTTTGGCAAAAAACTTTTGGTCTCAGATTTGATTCAAACGATCCCTATCCGACCAATTGGACCCTCAGGGACTCAGAAATCGCAGCGAAAAGAGCGTAGGACCAACAGGAGAGAAATGGCGAGCGAAAAAGCACCTGCTGAAAAATGTCGAAAATTCAGGGTCTGGTTTTTTGGCTGTAACTTTCGATGCGTTGATCGCAGCGTATTGGGACTGCGCCCAATCGGATTCTCTCGCAAAATTACGTCCGATCAGTGCTACAATTACTTGATTCAAGCACTTTTTGAAATCGCGAAAATTTTTGCCAAAAATGGAAAGGGGTTAGCCTTACTTTTTTTTTTGGCAAAAAACTTTTGGTCTCAGATTCGATTTAAACGATCCTTATCCGACCAATTGGATCCTCAGGAACTCAGAAATCACAGCGAAAAGAGCGTAGGACCAACAGGAGAGAAATGGCGAGCGAAAAAGCACCTGCTGAAAAATGTCGAAAATTCAGGTTCTGGTTTTTTGGCTGTAACTTTTGATGCGTTGATCGCAGCGTATTGGGACAGCGCCCAATCGATTTCTCTCGCAAAATTACGTCCGATCGGTGCTACAATTAATTGATTCCAGCAATTTTCAAAATCGCGAAAATTTTCGCCAAAAATGCAAAGGGGTTAGCCTTACTTTTTTTTTTGGCAAAAAACTTTTGGTCTCAGATTCGATTCAGACGATCCTTATCCGACCAATTGGACCCTCAGGAACTCAGAAATCGCAGCGAAAATGGCGTAGGACCAACAGGAGAGAAATGGCGAGCGAAAAAGCACCTGCTGAAAAATGTCGGAAATTCAGGTTCTGGTTTTTTGGCTGTAACTTTTGATGCGTTGATCGCAGCGTATTGGGACAGCGCCTAATCGATTTCTCTCGCAAAATTACGTCCGATCAGTGCTACAATTAATTGATTCCAGCACTTTTCAAAATCGCGAAAATTTTCGCCAAAAATGGAAAGGGGTTAGCCTTACTTTTTTTTTTGGCAAAAAACTTTTGGTCTCAGATTTGATTCAAACGATCCCTATCCGACCAATTGGACCCTCAGGGACTCAGAAATCGCAGCGAAAAGAGCGTAGGACCAACAGGAGAGAAATGGCGAGCGAAAAAGCACCTGCTGAAAAATGTCGAAAATTCAGGTTCTGGTTTTTTGGCTGTAACTTTTGATGCGTTGATCGCAGCGTATTGAGACAGCGCCCAATCGATTTCTCTCGCAAAATTACGCCCGATCAGTGCTACAATTAATTGATTCCAGCACTTTTCAAAATCGCGAAAATTTTCGCCAAAAATGGAAAGGGGTTAGCCTTACTTTTTTTTTTGGCAAAAAACTTTTGGTCTCAGATTCGATTTAGACGATCCTTATCCGACCAATTGGACCCTCAGGAACTCAGAAATCGCAGCGAAAAGAGCGTAGGACCAACAGGAGAGAAATGGCGAGCGAAAAAGCACCTGCTGAAAAATGTCGAAAATTCAGGGTCTGGTTTTTTGGCTGTAACTTTCGATGCGTTGATCGCAGCGTATTGGGACTGCGCCCAATCGGATTCTCTCGCAAAATTACGTCCGATCAGTGCTACAATTACTTGATTCAAGCACTTTTTGAAATCGCGAAAATTTTTGCCAAAAATGGAAAGGGGTTAGCCTTACTTTTTTTTTTGGCAAAAAACTTTTGGTCTCAGATTCGATTTAAACGATCCTTATCCGACCAATTGGATCCTCAGGAACTCAGAAATCACAGCGAAAAGAGCGTAGGACCAACAGGAGAGAAATGGCGAGCGAAAAAGCACCTGCTGAAAAATGTCGAAAATTCAGGTTCTGGTTTTTTGGCTGTAACTTTTGATGCGTTGATCGCAGCGTATTGGGACAGCGCCCAATCGATTTCTCTCGCAAAATTACGTCCGATCGGTGCTACAATTAATTGATTCCAGCAATTTTCAAAATCGCGAAAATTTTCGCCAAAAATGCAAAGGGGTTAGCCTTACTTTTTTTTTTGGCAAAAAACTTTTGGTCTCAGATTCGATTCAGACGATCCTTATCCGACCAATTGGACCCTCAGGAACTCAGAAATCGCAGCGAAAATGGCGTAGGACCAACAGGAGAGAAATGGCGAGCGAAAAAGCACCTGCTGAAAAATGTCGGAAATTCAGGTTCTGGTTTTTTGGCTGTAACTTTTGATGCGTTGATCGCAGCGTATTGGGACAGCGCCTAATCGATTTCTCTCGCAAAATTACGTCCGATCAGTGCTACAATTAATTGATTCCAGCACTTTTCAAAATCGCGAAAATTTTCGCCAAAAATGGAAAGGGGTTAGCCTTACTTTTTTTTTTGGCAAAAAACTTTTGGTCTCAGATTTGATTCAAACGATCCCTATCCGACCAATTGGACCCTCAGGGACTCAGAAATCGCAGCGAAAAGAGCGTAGGACCAACAGGAGAGAAATGGCGAGCGAAAAAGCACCTGCTGAAAAATGTCGAAAATTCAGGTTCTGGTTTTTTGGCTGTAACTTTTGATGCGTTGATCGCAGCGTATTGAGACAGCGCCCAATCGATTTCTCTCGCAAAATTACGCCCGATCAGTGCTACAATTAATTGATTCCAGCACTTTTCAAAATCGCGAAAATTTTCGCCAAAAATGGAAAGGGGTTAGCCTTACTTTTTTTTTTGGCAAAAAACTTTTGGTCTCAGATTCGATTTAGACGATCCTTATCCGACCAATTGGACCCTCAGGAACTCAGAAATCGCAGCGAAAATGGCGTAGGACCAACAGGAGAGAAATGGCGAGCGAAAAAGCACCTGCTGAAGAATGTCGAAAATTCAGGTTCTGGTTTTTTGGCTGTAACTTTTGATGCGTTGATCGCAGCGTATTGGGACAGCGCCCAATCGATTTCTCTCGCAAAATTACGTCCGATCAGTGCTACAATTACTTGATTCCAGCACTTTTCAAAATCGCGAAAATTTTCGCCAAAAATGGAAAGGGGTTAGCCTTACTTTTTTTTTTGGCAAAAAACTTTTGGTCTCAGATTCGATTTAGACGATCCTTATCCGACCAATTGGACCCTCAGGAACTCAGAAATCGCAGCGAAAAGAGCGTAGGACCAACAGGAGAGAAATGGCGAGCGAAAAAGCACCTGCTGAAAAATGTCGAAAATTCCGGTTCTGGTTTTTTGGCTGTAACTTTTGATGCGTTGATCGCGGCGTATTGGGACAGCGCCCAATCGATTTCTCTCGCAAAATTACGTCCGATCAGTGCTACAATTACTTGATTCCAGCACTTTTCAAAATCGCGAAAATTTTCGCCAAAAATGGAAAGGGGTTAGCCTTACTTTTTTTTTTGGCAAAAAACTTTTGGTCTCAGATTTGATTCAAACGATCCCTATCCGACCAATTGGACCCTCAGGGACTCAGAAATCGCAGCGAAAAGAGCGTAGGACCAACAGGAGAGAAATGGCGAGCGAAAAAGCACCTGCTGAAAAATGTCGAAAATTCAGGTTCTGGTTTTTTGGCTGTAACTTTTGATGCGTTGATCGCAGCGTATTGGGACAGCGCCCAATCGATTTCTCTCGCAAAATTACGCCCGATCAGTGCTACAATTAATTGATTTCAGCACTTTTCAAAATCGCGAAAATTTTCGCCAAAAATGGAAAGGGGTTAGCCTTACTTTTTTTTTTGGCAAAAAACTTTTGGTCTCAGATTCGATTTAGACGATCCTTATCCGACCAATTGGACCCTCAGGAACTCAGAAATCGCAGCGAAAATGGCGTAGGACCAACAGGAGAGAAATGGCGAGCAAAAAAGCCCCTGCTGAAAAATGTCGAAAATTCAGGTTCTGGTTTTTTGACTGTAACTTTTGATGCGTTGATCGCAGCGTATTAAGACTGCGCCCAATCGAATTCTCTCGCAAAATTACGCCCGATCAGTGCTACAATTACTTGATTCCAGCACTTTTCAAAATCGCGAAAATTTTTGCCAAAAATGGAAAGGGGTTAGCCTTACTTTTTTTTTTGACAAAAAACTTTTGGTCTCAGATTCGATTTAAACGATCCTTGTCCGACCAATTGGACCCTCAGGAACTCAGAAATCGCAGCGAAAAGAGCGTAGGACCAACAGGAGAGAAATGGCGAGCGAAAAAGCACCTGCTGAAAAATGTCGAAAATTCCGGTTCTGGTTTTTTGGCTGTAACTTTTGATGCGTTGATCGCAGCGTATTGGGACAGCGCCCAATCGATTTCTCTCGCAAAATTACGCCCGATCAGTGCTACAATTAATTGATTCCAGCACTTTTCAAAATCGCGAAAATTTTCGCCAAAAATGGAAAGGGGTTAGCCTTACTTTTTTTTTTGACAAAAAACTTTTGGTCTCAGATTCGATTTAAACGATCCTTGTCCGACCAATTGGACCCTCAGGAACTCAGAAATCGCAGCGAAAAGAGCGTAGGACCAACAGAAGAGAAATGGCGAGCAAAAAAGCCCCTGCTGAAAAATGTCGAAAATTCAGGTTCTGGTTTTTTGACTGTAACTTTTGATGCGTTGATCGCAGCGTATTAAGACTGCGCCCAATCGAATTCTCTCGCAAAATTACGCCCGATCAGTGCTACAATTACTTGATTCCAGCACTTTTCAAAATCGCGAAAATTTTTGCCAAAAATGGAAAGGGGTTAGCCTTACTTTTTTTTTTGACAAAAAACTTTTGGTCTCAGATTCGATTTAAACGATCCTTGTCCGACCAATTGGACCCTCAGGAACTCAGAAATCGCAGCGAAAAGAGCGTAGGACCAACAGGAGAGAAATGGCGAGCAAAAAAGCACCTGCTGAAAAATGTCGAAAATTCAGGTTCTGGTTTTTTAAATGTAACTTTTAATGCGTTGATCGCAGCGTATTGGGACAGCGCCCAATCGATTTCTCTAGCAAAATTACGTCCGATCAGTGCTACAATTACTTGATTCCAGCACTTTTTAAAATCGCGAAAATTTTCGCCAAAAATGGAAAGGGGTTAGCCTTACTTTTTTTTTTGGCAAAAAACTTTTGGTCTCAGATTCGATTTAAACGATCCTTGTCCGACCAATTGGACCCTCAGGAACTCAGAAATCGCAGCGAAAAGAGCGTAGGACCAACAGGAGAGAAATGGCGAGCAAAAAAGCACCTGCTGAAAAATGTCGAAAATTCAGGTTCTGGTTTTTTGACTGTAACTTTTGATGCGTTGATCGCAGCGTATTAAAACTGCGCCCAATCGAATTCTCCCGCAAAATTACGCCCGATCAGTGCTACAATTACTTGATTCCAGCACTTTTCAAAATCGCGAAAATTTTCGCCAAAAATGGAAAGGGGTTAGCCTTACTTTTTTTTTTGGCAAAAAACTTTTGGTCTCAGATTCGATGTAGACGATCCTTATCCGACCAATTGGACCTTCAGGAACTCAGAAATCGCAGCGAAAATGGCGTAGGACCAACAGGAGAGAAATGGCGAGCGAAAAAGCACCTGCTGAAAAATGTCGAAAATTCAGGTTCTGGTTTTTTGGCTGTAACTTTTGATGCGTTGATCGCAGCGTATTGGGACTGCGCCCAATCGGATTCTCTCGCAAAATTACGTCCGATCAGTGCTACAATCACTTGATTCAAGCACTTTTTGAAATCGCGAAAATTTTCGCCAAAAATGGAAAGGGGTTAGCCTTACTTTTTTTTTTGGCAAAAAACTTTTGGTCTCAGATTTGATTCAAACGATCCCTATCCGACCAATTGGACCCTCAGGAACTCAGAAATCGCAGCGAAAAGAGCGTAGGACCGGCAGGAGAGAAATGGCGAGCGAAAAAGCACCTGCTGAAAAATGTCGAAAATTCAGGTTCTGGTTTTTTGGCTGTAACTTTTGACGCGTTGATCGCAGCGTATTGGGACAGCGCCCAATCGATTTCTCTCACAAAATTACGTACGATCAGAGCTACAATCAATTGATTCCAGCACTTTTCAAAATCGCGAAAATTTTCGCCAAAAATGGAAAGGGGTTAGCCTTACTTTTTTTTTTGGCAAAAAACTTTTGGTCTCAGATTTGATTCAAACGATTCCCATCCGACCAATTCGACCCTCAGGAACTCAGAAATCGCAGCGAAAAGAGCGTAGGACCGGCAGGAGAGAAATGGCGAGCGAAAAAGCACCTGCTGAAAAATGTCGAAAATTCAGGTTCTGGTTTTTTGGCTGTAACTTTTGATGCGTTGTTCGCAGCGTATTGGGACAGCGCCCAATCGATTTCTCTCGCAAAATTACGTCCGATCAGTGCTACAATCAATTGATTCCAGCACTTTTCAAAATCGCGAAAATTTTCGCCAAAAATGGAAAGGGGTTAGCCTTACTTTTTTTTTTGGCAAAAAACTTTTGGTCTCAGATTTGATTCAAACGATCCCTATCCGACCAATTGGACCCTCAGGGACTCAGAAATCGCAGCGAAAAGAGCGTAGGACCAACAGGAGAGAAATGGCGAGCGAAAAAGCACCTGCTGAAAAATGTCGAAAATTCAGGGTCTGGTTTTTTGGCTGTAACTTTCGATGCGTTGATCGCAGCGTATTGGGACTGCGCCCAATCGGATTCTCTCGCAAAATTACGTCCGATCAGTGCTACAATTACTTGATTCAAGCACTTTTTGAAATCGCGAAAATTTTTGCCAAAAATGGAAAGGGGTTAGCCTTACTTTTTTTTTTGGCAAAAAACTTTTGGTCTCAGATTCGATTTAAACGATCCTTATCCGACCAATTGGATCCTCAGGAACTCAGAAATCACAGCGAAAAGAGCGTAGGACCAACAGGAGAGAAATGGCGAGCGAAAAAGCACCTGCTGAAAAATGTCGAAAATTCAGGTTCTGGTTTTTTGGCTGTAACTTTTGATGCGTTGATCGCAGCGTATTGGGACAGCGCCCAATCGATTTCTCTCGCAAAATTACGTCCGATCAGTGCTACAATTAATTGATTCCAGCAATTTTCAAAATCGCGAAAATTTTCGCCAAAAATGCAAAGGGGTTAGCCTTACTTTTTTTTTTGGCAAAAAACTTTTGGTCTCAGATTCGATTCAGACGATCCTTATCCGACCAATTGGACCCTCAGGAACTCAGAAATCGCAGCGAAAATGGCGTAGGACCAACAGGAGAGAAATGGCGAGCGAAAAAGCACCTGCTGAAAAATGTCGGAAATTCAGGTTCTGGTTTTTTGGCTGTAACTTTTGATGCGTTGATCGCAGCATATTGGGACAGCGCCTAATCGATTTCTCTCGCAAAATTACGTCCGATCAGTGCTACAATTAATTGATTCCAGCACTTTTCAAAATCGCGAAAATTTTCGCCAAAAATGGAAAGGGGTTAGCCTTACTTTTTTTTTTGGCAAAAAACTTTTGGTCTCAGATTTGATTCAAACGATCCCTATCCGACCAATTGGACCCTCAGGGACTCAGAAATCGCAGCGAAAAGAGCGTAGGACCAACAGGAGAGAAATGGCGAGCGAAAAAGCACCTGCTGAAAAATGTCGAAAATTCAGGTTCTGGTTTTTTGGCTGTAACTTTTGATGCGTTGATCGCAGCGTATTGAGACAGCGCCCAATCGATTTCTCTCGCAAAATTACGCCCGATCAGTGCTACAATTAATTGATTCCAGCACTTCTCAAAATCGCGAAAATTTTCGCCAAAAATGGAAAGGGGTTAGCCTTACTTTTTTTTTTGGCAAAAAACTTTTGGTCTCAGATTCGATTTAGACGATCCTTATCCGACCAATTGGACCCTCAGGAACTCAGAAATCGCAGCGAAAATGGCGTAGGACCAACAGGAGAGAAATGGCGAGCGAAAAAGCACCTGCTGAAGAATGTCGAAAATTCAGGTTCTGGTTTTTTGGCTGTAACTTTTGATGCGTTGATCGCAGCGTATTGGGACTGCGTCCAATCGGATTCTCTCGCAAAATTACGTCCGATCAGTGCTACAATTACTTGATTCAAGCACTTTTTGAAATCGTGAAAATTTTCGCCAAAAATGGAAAGGGGTTAGCCTTACTTTTTTTTTTGGCAAAAAACTTTTGGTCTCAGATTCGATTTAGACGATCCTTATCCGACCAATTGGACCCTCAGGAACTCAGAAATCGCAGCGAAAAGAGCGTAGGACCAACAGGAGAGAAATGGCGAGCGAAAAAGCACCTGCTGAAAAATGTCGAAAATTCCGGTTCTGGTTTTTTGGCTGTAACTTTTGATGCGTTGATCGCAGCGTATTGGGACAGCGCCCAATCGATTTCTCTCGCAAAATTACGTCCGATCAGTGCTACAATTACTTGATTCCAGCACTTTTCAAAATCGCGAAAATTTTCGCCAAAAATGGAAAGGGGTTAGCCTTACTTTTTTTTTTGGCAAAAAACTTTTGGTCTCAGATTTGATTCAAACGATCCCTATCCGACCAATTGGACCCTCAGGGACTCAGAAATCGCAGCGAAAAGAGCGTAGGACCAACAGGAGAGAAATGGCGAGCGAAAAAGCACCTGCTGAAAAATGTCGAAAATTCAGGTTCTGGTTTTTTGGCTGTAACTTTTGATGCGTTGTTCGCAGCGTATTGGGACAGCGCCCAATCGATTTCTCTCGCAAAATTACGTCCGATCAGTGCTACAATCAATTGATTCCAGCACTTTTCAAAATCGCGAAAATTTTCGCCAAAAATGGAAAGGGGTTAGCCTTACTTTTTTTTTTGGCAAAAAACTTTTGGTCTCAGATTTGATTCAAACGATCCCTATCCGACCAATTGGACCCTCAGGGACTCAGAAATCGCAGCGAAAAGAGCGTAGGACCAACAGGAGAGAAATGGCGAGCGAAAAAGCACCTGCTGAAAAATGTCGAAAATTCAGGGTCTGGTTTTTTGGCTGTAACTTTCGATGCGTTGATCGCAGCGTATTGGGACTGCGCCCAATCGGATTCTCTCGCAAAATTACGTCCGATCAGTGCTACAATTACTTGATTCAAGCACTTTTTGAAATCGCGAAAATTTTTGCCAAAAATGGAAAGGGGTTAGCCTTACTTTTTTTTTTGGCAAAAAACTTTTGGTCTCAGATTCGATTTAAACGATCCTTATCCGACCAATTGGATCCTCAGGAACTCAGAAATCACAGCGAAAAGAGCGTAGGACCAACAGGAGAGAAATGGCGAGCGAAAAAGCACCTGCTGAAAAATGTCGAAAATTCAGGTTCTGGTTTTTTGGCTGTAACTTTTGATGCGTTGATCGCAGCGTATTGGGACAGCGCCCAATCGATTTCTCTCGCAAAATTACGTCCGATCAGTGCTACAATTAATTGATTCCAGCAATTTTCAAAATCGCGAAAATTTTCGCCAAAAATGCAAAGGGGTTAGCCTTACTTTTTTTTTTGGCAAAAAACTTTTGGTCTCAGATTTGATTCAAACGATCCCTATCCGACCAATTGGACCCTCAGGGACTCAGAAATCGCAGCGAAAAGAGCGTAGGACCAACAGGAGAGAAATGGCGAGCGAAAAAGCACCTGCTGAAAAATGTCGAAAATTCCGGTTCTGGTTTTTTGGCTGTAACTTTTGATGCGTTGATCGCAGCGTATTGGGACAGCGCCCAATCGATTTCTCTCGCAAAATTACGCCCGATCAGTGCTACAATTAATTGATTCCAGCACTTTTCAAAATCGCGAAAATTTTCGCCAAAAATGGAAAGGGGTTAGCCTTACTTTTTTTTTTGACAAAAAACTTTTGGTCTCAGATTCGATTTAAACGATCCTTGTCCGACCAATTGGACCCTCAGGAACTCAGAAATCGCAGCGAAAAGAGCGTAGGACCAACAGGAGAGAAATGGCGAGCAAAAAAGCCCCTGCTGAAAAATGTCGAAAATTCAGGTTCTGGTTTTTTGACTGTAACTTTTGATGCGTTGATCGCAGCGTATTAAGACTGCGCCCAATCGAATTCTCTCGCAAAATTACGCCCGATCAGTGCTACAATTACTTGATTCCAGCACTTTTCAAAATCGCGAAAATTTTTGCCAAAAATGGAAAGGGGTTAGCCTTACTTTTTTTTTTGACAAAAAACTTTTGGTCTCAGATTCGATTTAAACGATCCTTGTCCGACCAATTGGACCCTCAGGAACTCAGAAATCGCAGCGAAAAGAGCGTAGGACCAACAGGAGAGAAATGGCGAGCAAAAAAGCACCTGCTGAAAAATGTCGAAAATTCAGGTTCTGGTTTTTTAAATGTAACTTTTAATGCGTTGATCGCAGCGTATTGGGACAGCGCCCAATCGATTTCTCTAGCAAAATTACGTCCGATCAGTGCTACAATTACTTGATTCCAGCACTTTTTAAAATCGCGAAAATTTTCGCCAAAAATGGAAAGGGGTTAGCCTTACTTTTTTTTTTGGCAAAAAACTTTTGGTCTCAGATTCGATTTAAACGATCCTTGTCCGACCAATTGGACCCTCAGGAACTCAGAAATCGCAGCGAAAAGAGCGTAGGACCAACAGGAGAGAAATGGCGAGCAAAAAAGCACCTGCTGAAAAATGTCGAAAATTCAGGTTCTGGTTTTTTGACTGTAACTTTTGATGCGTTGATCGCAGCGTATTAAGACTGCGCCCAATCGAATTCTCCCGCAAAATTACGCCCGATCAGTGCTACAATTACTTGATTCCAGCACTTTTCAAAATCGCGAAAATTTTTGCCAAAAATGGAAAGGGGTTAGCCTTTCTTTTTTTTTTGACAAAAAACTTTTGGTCTCAGATTCGATTTAAACGATCCTTGTCCGACCAATTGGACCCTCAGGAACTCAGAAATCGCAGCGAAAAGAGCGTAGGACCAACAGGAGAGAAATGGCGAGCGAAAAAGCACCTGCTGAAAAATGTCGAAAATTCAGGTTCTGGTTTTTTGGCTGTAACTTTTGACGCGTTGATCGCAGCGTATTGGGACAGCGCCCAATCGATTTCTCTCGCAAAATTACGTACGATCAGAGCTACAATCAATTGATTCCAGCACTTTTCAAAATCGCGAAAATTTTCGCCAAAAATGGAAAGGGGTTAGCCTTACTTTTTTTTTTGGCAAAAAACTTTTGGTCTCAGATTTGATTCAAACGATCCCTATCCGACCAATTCGACCCTCAGGAACTCAGAAATCGCAGCGAAAAGAGCGTAGGACCGGCAGGAGAGAAATGGCGACCGAAAAAGCACCTGCTGAAAAATGTCGAAAATTCAGGTTCTGGTTTTTTGGCTGTAACTTTTGATGCGTTGTTCGCAGCGTATTGGGACAGCGCCCAATCGATTTCTCTCGCAAAATTACGTCCGATCAGTGCTACAATCAATTGATTCCAGCACTTTTCAAAATCGCGAAAATTTTCGCCAAAAATGGAAAGGGGTTAGCCTTACTTTTTTTTTTGGCAAAAAACTTTTGGTCTCAGATTTGATTCAAACGATCCCTATCCGACCAATTGGACCCTCAGGGACTCAGAAATCGCAGCGAAAAGAGCGTAGGACCAACAGGAGAGAAATGGCGAGCGAAAAAGCACCTGCTGAAAAATGTCGAAAATTCAGGGTCTGGTTTTTTGGCTGTAACTTTCGATGCGTTGATCGCAGCGTATTGGGACTGCGCCTAATCGGATTCTCTCGCAAAATTACGTCCGATCAGTGCTACAATTACTTGATTCAAGCACTTTTTGAAATCGCGAAAATTTTTGCCAAAAATGGAAAGGGGTTAGCCTTACTTTTTTTTTTGGCAAAAAACTTTTGGTCTCAGATTCGATTTAAACGATCCTTATCCGACCAATTGGATCCTCAGGAACTCAGAAATCACAGCGAAAAGAGCGTAGGACCAACAGGAGAGAAATGGCGAGCGAAAAAGCACCTGCTGAAAAATGTCGAAAATTCAGGTTCTGGTTTTTTGGCTGTAACTTTTGATGCGTTGATCGCAGCGTATTGGGACAGCGCCCAATCGATTTCTCTC
The DNA here is from genome assembly GCF_021901455.1 of Neodiprion lecontei. Lineage (NCBI taxonomy): Eukaryota > Metazoa > Arthropoda > Insecta > Hymenoptera > Diprionidae > Neodiprion > Neodiprion lecontei. Next base: position 3,471,499 of record NC_060262.1, read on the forward strand.
GCAAAATTACGTCCGATCAGTGCTACAATTAATTGATTCCAGCAATTTTCAAAATCGCGAAAATTTTCGCCAAAAATGCAAAGGGGTTAGCCTTACTTTTTTTTTTGGCAAAAAACTTTTGGTCTCAGATTTGATTCAAACGATCCCTATCCGACCAATTGGACCCTCAGGGACTCAGAAATCGCAGCGAAAAGAGCGTAGGACCAACAGGAGAGAAATGGCGAGCGAAAAAGCACCTGCTGAAAAATGTCGAAAATTCCGGTTCTGGTTTTTTGGCTGTAACTTTTGATGCGTTGATCGCAGCGTATTGGGACAGCGCCCAATCGATTTCTCTCGCAAAATTACGCCCGATCAGTGCTACAATTAATTGATTCCAGCACTTTTCAAAATCGCGAAAATTTTCGCCAAAAATGGAAAGGGGTTAGCCTTACTTTTTTTTTGGCAAAAAACTTTTGGTCTCAGATTCGATTTAGACGATCCTTATCCGACCAATTGGACCCTCAGGAACTCAGAAATCGCAGCGAAAATGGCGTAGGACCAACAGGAGAGAAATGGCGAGCGAAAAAGCACCTGCTGAAAAATGTCGAAAATTCAGGTTCTGGTTTTTTGGCTGTAACTTTTGATGCGTTGATCGCAGCGTATTGGGACTGCGCCCAATCGGATTCTCTCGCAAAATTACGTCCGATCAGTGCTACAATTACTTGATTCAAGCACTTTTTGAAATCGTGAAAATTTTCGCCAAAAATGGAAAGGGGTTAGCCTTACTTTTTTTTTTGGCAAAAAACTTTTGGTCTCAGATTTGATTCAAACGATCCCTATCCGACCAATTGGACCCTCAGGAACTCAGAAATCGCAGCGAAAAGAGCGTAGGACCGGCAGGAGAGAAATGGCGAGCGAAAAAGCACCTGCTGAAAAATGTCGAAAATTCAGGTTCTGGTTTTTTGGCTGTAACTCTTGATGCGTTGATCGCAGCGTATTGAGACAGCGCCCAATCGATTTCTCTCGCAAAATTACGTCCGATCAGTGCTACAATCAATTGATACCAGCACTTTTCAAAATCGCGAAAATTTTCGCCAAAAATGGAAAGGGGTTAGCTTTACTTTTTTTTTTGGCAAAAAACTTTTGGTCTCAGATTTGATTCAAACGATCCCTATCCGACCAATTGGACCCTCAGGGACTCAGAAATCGCAGCGAAAAGAGCGTAGGACCAACAGGAGAGAAATGGCGAGCGAAAAAGCACCTGCTGAAAAATGTCGAAAATTCAGGTTCTGGGTTTTTGGCTGTAACTTTTGATGCGTTGATCGCAGCGTATTGGGACTACGCCCAATCGATTTCTCTCGCAAAATCACGTCCGATCAGTGCTACAATTAATTGATTCCAGCACTTTTCAGAATCGCGAAAATTTTCGCTAAAATTGCAAAGGGGTTAGCCTTACTTTCTCTTCAATTTTCGAGCCGAAAATTTCCGGTCTCAGATTCAATTTGAATGACCCTCCCCCGACTAATTTGACTCTCTGGAACTCAGAAAAGGCAGCGAAAAGAGCGTCGGATCACCAGGAGCGAAATGACAAAAGAAATCTTTTGTCTTTCGGCTGTAACTCCAGATTCGTTGATCGCAGCGTATTCGGACTGAGCTCGATTCATTTTTTCCGTCTAATCACGTTGGAATAGTGCAATGAACAATCCGTCTTCATACATTTTCGGTTCGTCAAATTCTCACTAAATAGGCATCGTGTTCAGTTTCAATAATATTTTCATATTCGCATGCAAGAAACGATTGATCTTAGAATCACTTCATGCGTCCTGCAATAAACTATGCGTACATTCAGCAGTGCGAAAAAAAGATCTAGAACTGTCAGCGATTGTCAGGTTAGAAAATACAACAGATAAACGTTAAAGATTATTTTTTATTCATAAAATACTGGTTACATAAGATAGAAACACCTTAATACTACACAATATCTAATGTATTTCGGCAGAGGTCAGGTGCACCTGTCCGCAAACTGAGACTCAAACTACATTTCAAAACTACAACATACTTTCACGATATCGTATTCTTTATATTCCGCCTAATACAATGTAAGGTCAAGTTACTACGTACTGACACTCAACTACTTGTTCTAGAATCAGGGCATATCAAATAAACTAAAATCTTGCGTTACTAATCCGCCATTCCCCTTCCTCACCCTTCCAAGAATTCGTTGCAAATCTGATGTATCCAGTCGTATGTTCCAATATGTTGTTTGTCGGGTAAACCTTCAGTTTTGTTAGTCTTGAAGACTCATCATACCCTCAACAACGTAATTGTGATATGTAGAACAGCAGTGGACAGAGAACTGAAAAAATATGAAAAAATTTTCATGAGTTTCGGCTTTAACTCCAAGTTCGTGGCTCGTGATGCATTCGGATTGCACGCAATCAATTTTGCTTGTAAAACTACGTTGATATGCCGCATCAAACAATAGAATTTGACATGTTCCAAAATTTCTTGTATTCTGACTGACAAAATGCAAAGAGGCAAGCCTTGCTTTCTCCGCGATTGTTCATAGTGACAAATTCTTTCTATGCCAACAATGGACGCCGAGTCGACTAATTCAATTCTAGTGAAACCAAGAAAGACATCCAGAACTTTATGGAATCAACAGATGAGACGCTACGAAGAAAGTGCGAAAAAATTCATCCCCTGATGTCAGTTTAAAATAATAAAATCATACATATTGTATCCTGCAGAGGTTTATTGCACCTTTATGCAGGCCCAAACTCAAAGTATAGTTAGAAACTATAATATTGACTACCTTGGACTTTTGCATCCTCATTGAATAGTCAGATTTACTACGCATTTTCGAGTCATTTTTTTTTAATTTCATTTTATTTTCCACTTCAATATTATTAGGCAACTTATCAATGTACCGTACACTGACATCCAAACACTTGTACCAGAATTAAGACATACTAAATAAACAGAAACTGAATCCTTGCAACTCTGAATGTCTGATTTTTCCTTCTCAACATTCAAAAAATTCCATGTAAATTTGATGTTTCAGGCCTGTTCTTTTGAGCCGTTGTTCAATAAGGGCTGCGCCCTGCTATTCCATTATTTTCCACGTTACTGTTAATAACTTTCTTATTGCTGAGGCTGAATGACTTTTCCTCAAACGTGAATAAAGCTGAACATATACATTCTAAGGTATATGATTATGTGTATAATGAAGTCACGTTTCGTGATTACGAAGCGCTCGTCCAAAATTAAAATCGTAACATTTCCGTGAAGTGTAAAATACCAAATAATCATCACTCGCAGTAAATAGATTAGGGTCACTGTGACGTAAATTCATATCAGATGCAGCTATCATTCCGTGTTATTTATTATTCTAGTGTGATTTGTAGCTTGTATATACGATACCCCGAATAAACATTGTAAACTTTTCAGCAAAACACCAATGCTGCAACGATGTAGATTTCGACGTGATCCAGGGGCGAGAGAGAAAGAGAGAGATTGAATTTTATTGATGAGACTAAGGACTCAAGGTCCTTTATAGTCCAGGCAATTTACAAGAATAAAACATGCACCAAATGGTTAGTGATTACGATTGCTTGGATTGTAAGAAAGGAAATCATGTTTAATTAACCCGTGATTGAAATTAGGACATCACGTATCCAAGAACAACACTCGTTTTGTCGCTTTCACGATTTTCAACCTGCTACGAAATGTCACTGTGTTAAATTTCGTCTATTCCCATTTCCGAAATTGTGAAATAACGGTTATCGAATAATTTACATTTATTGCTGTGTTTTGAAAAATACAGAACACAGAAGCACGAGGAAGAAATATGATATCGTGAACAAGAATTACGTCGAGATTGAGTAGTTCTGACAGTGTTACAAAGGAACCATTATCTTTTATTCGTAAGCAGTTACTGGGATTCGAAGAATCGACTTCGTATCGACTCTCAGCTATGTTATTTCCAGTTGCGTACCGCATTTAGCGATCACTCGAAGAGAATAATACCATTTCATTGATTTACGTTGTGATCTTATTTCCGTGCTTGAAGCTCTTGTATATTTTCCGACATAAATTCAAAGCGATCACTATTGTCTGGCTGATAAGTCACAGCGCCGATTTACCAAGTCCAGCTCGACGAGCACCGACAAAAAGTCACCCTTAATCCCTTGATCCCAATCCCAGCCGCCATATCAGTTTAACTCCCAAGGGCATTAGACTCGGAAAATATTGCACTTTGTATCGATTTCAACCGTTCCTTTGAATGCCCCATACGTTACGATTCCACGGCCGAATTACTCGCCCGACTAAATATACCTTACACTCCTGCCAGCCAGATATATTTTTCTTAGTGTTACGATTTACACGCGATCCAAAAGTGTCAACGTTGTGGTTTAGACGAGAATCCAAAGTGCGAGAAGAGGCATCGGTAAATTACGCTGACTGCGTGGCCTATATTTAAACCCAACCCACTTATTCTCCGAACGTGTCTGAGAAAATATTTTTTTTCATTTGTTTTTTCTTTTCTTTTTTTTTTTTTTAATTTTATCCTCACGCTTTCAAACATTCTAGCGGTAGTCGTCTGCTGCCGTCGAGTATGAATCACCCTCGCAGAATCATTTTCAACCTACAGAGCTGCGAATCATATTCTTTGGTAGGCGATTGAGGAGCGAAAAAATAGTGAAAGTCTGATTGATGAATGAATAAAAATAAAAAACAAACCAAAAGTATATATATGTAATTTTTCTTGACTGAAGAATTAACGAAGAACAGATGCAAACTTTTCTGGGTATAATATTTATTCAAATTGGTTGACTCTTTTTTCTCAGAGCCTACAGAAAAACATTGTATAAATGTATTTTTTACAAAATATTTAAAGGGGAACTTACTATTAATATAACAACAGTAAATTACAGGGTTTGTAATTTTAACAATTTTTACCGACTAATATCGTTAAATTAACTGTTTAAACTATTACATGTTTAAGAAACAACAAGCAAAGTTTAGTATTAAGTTTGGAGGAAAAAGAAAAAAAAAAAAATAGGAAAATTGGTGGATAAACGCAACGCTTATACTGTATTTTTCTTTGTAGATAATTCCATTTATTGACGTGTACGGATATCCTGCAGGCTTTAGAGAGAAACCGCAATTCTCTGACCGATACGTCATCAAAGAATTGGGGTATTCACGATTTAAATCTGTTCCATCTTTTAGTACGTCTATCTCACGTCTGTTATTTTACAATATTTACGGTGACAGACGTGGAGGCTAATAGCTCTCTGTCTTCATGGTTCCCTAAATGTTAAAACTGGCCTTGACGTCGTTGATGAATATTTTTTCAACTAATCTGTAGGTTTTGATGTTTATAAAATATTAGCGAAAACTAGAAAATACTTTATAAATATGACTGAAAATTGTGTAGAACTCTCCATTATAATTCCATCATTTATTAGAGTTAGACACAAACAGTCTATGTTTCTCAATATACAATTTTCTGATGGCATCCAATTCTTTGAGAACTCATCAATTGTCATTTGTAATTTGTCTGTAGAAACGATTTATTGACACATATCATGTTTACATCGTGTACCAAACTTACAATAAATTTGAAACAACTGTAGCTAATATACATTTCATTTAATTCACCAACATCTATGACAGCGGTGAATTTTTTTTTCAGCGAATGAATTTTTAGTACACACAATCAAATATTATCTTTTATCAAAAAATTTAACACATGATAATAATTCTAAACCAAAACATAGAAGTATAGAATCACGTACGTCTAAATCTAGAAGCTTGGATAATTCTTAAGAAAATATATGAAACGACATATTTTTTCGTATAACTGCTGAGACCAATTCTCAGAGCATCTTAGCAATATTGCCATACGAATCATAATTCTCAGATTTTTCCAAATATATTCTGCTGCGTAATGTAGCTAAATTGAAATTATAAAAAAAAAGCGGTGAGCAATTTTCTTTGGAAAACTTGATGCTGAAATTAAATTATTCGACACGTGGTTTTCGCTCACTTCGAATTCACGTGACACATACATCGCAAGGAAGAGTTATAAAATTCAAACGAAGCTCGATGACTGGCGAATCGTTTCACGCCTCGTGTACGGTTTTTTTAGTTAGTTATAATAACATGATTCATAATGAGATTTAGACCCCAACATTTGGCCTTTGGTTATTCTGCTTGAGACACTGACCCAAAGCTCGGCGTAAGAATGTCAAAAAATAATCGATTATTTTTCCCCACAATCGGTTATTGTTTTTTACACCCACGAACGATGCGATACAATATCAATTTATGCGATTAAAGTATCAATTATTATCATTCTCTTACTTATTTTTACATTTTACATTTTACATGATAACTGAAAGGTAGACGAATATTTTTACCTGAAATTGAAAAATATTTGAAACGAAACTAAAAATTACGAAAAAACTTTTCCGCTATTATGACTACATACTGAAATAAACGAAATTTTGGTTTCAAAAAATACCAAAAAATCGATTAATTTTTATCGATTCAGTCGAGTCGTGTTAGATTATTTATTTATTTATTTTTTTTTTTTGGACTTGACTAATCGATGTATCGATTATTTTTAGCTCAGTGGTCATCGACTGACTTCTATGCGACACGTATAATTAGTACGCCGGTAGGAATCGTGAAATAGAATGGCTGATGGCACAAAAGCGACGGCAACTATTCGCAGTGCAAAAATCCTACGGTTGTAAATAAAAATATTTTATAACACTTACGATCTCACGTTGATTTTAATCAGATCTTTGTTTAATGTTGTGCTATTGATATAAAATCGATGTTGAAATTGTTCGGTAAAAAATGTCAATTTCTTTTTAAAATTCTGTTGCTTTTTGCGCACGAATATTCCATTAACACGATTTGATTTGATGAAATTTTTTATCAGATTGATGAAACTAAATTCCCATTGATCTATCATCCGTAAGTACCATTTCAATTTCACCTAAATCGTATACGATTAAATTTAAATTGAGGTTTATTGACTTTTCTCGTTTTCAACCGGGTTTTCCGATTCATCGAAATCATGCTCCTTGAATATCAACGTACGGTGACAAACGTAAAAACCAAGTGCGATAGATTATGGCGATAAAAATTACAAATCAAATAAACCTACGGGTAAATTTTTATTTTTACAACATAGCTACGCGCTTTTCTTGCGTCGTTTAAACGAAATTTAAGCAAACAAAACGTCTTGGTTCTTCACTTATTTTATTTATTTTCTTTCTACGTTGTTTTATTTCTCTCACTCTCTCTCACACATGTTAAATACATCTGCCAGCCAAAAGTATCGAACATTTATGACACTGTCATGATGTAACAATTTTCCTATTACGAAAATGAAAAAATAATTTTAAATTTTTTCTCTCATTTTAGCAATCAATTATGGTTTAATATACAACAGAATTGATATCAGAGAAGTAAAAATTCGAAAAGGTTAAAAAATTGTTGTAATTTTATTAATGTTGTATATAAATATGGCGATACTGCGGAATTGATGCTGACTGCATAAATTCACGACTAAAGAGAATATCGATGTTTTTTCTCCTGTTCAACAAAGGAATCGATGAATTGAATGAAATAAATTTAAACGGAGTGAAGTTGATGGACATTCCGGCATCGCTATACCATAAAATAAACTCGCAGCGTGTCATATATTTTATTCGTAAGGAGAAAATACGGAGTATGTGAAAAGTTGAAAGCGAACCAGAAATACACGCCTTAGAACTCGAAGAGTTTCGTTGAATTGAAGAGGAGAAATAAGAGAAAGTAATACGAAAGTGAAAAATGCAATATTACAAAAATAAGAATAAAATTTCATCCCCGATTAAAATAACTCTGCAGTCGAGTCGTGTTTCTGCATTACGATTTATTATTTGAGTCGGAAATGACTTTTATTCGTACGAATCTGAGTGTCGTCTTATTTATTTAGTTTTTTTTTGCCATCGTTCCAACGTCAAGTTTTTCCTCGTGAGAAGCTCGGGATGAACACTTTTCTTTTTTTTTTTTTTGCAGTAGAACAGTTCTCAGTTTGTTATGATTCTGTTCTCTCATCCGTAAACAAAATATAATTTTTAGTCTAGATTCTCTAATTCCGATGTATAAATAGAGACGGCGTAAATTCATTTGGAGAAAAAATTGTGTAATATATCCTATGATACGTGATCCGAAATACAGCACCGTATATTATGATAAATTGAAAAATAAGAGGAAAAAATTTTTGGCCAAATTGTCGACTCTGACCGACAAATAACAGATGCTTGCGTGTGTGGTTTATGTAATCATACTCGCGATAAATATTCTTAAGCGTTTCGTTTTCTCGAATGATATAGCGAAACAAGTTCAGAGTTCTTTTTGAGTTTCGGATGAAAAAAAAAAAAAAACGCAGCTGGAACCGATAGCCGTCTCCATCTATTAATTTATACCTATTTTCAACAAGCTGTGGATTGTTTCCTCAATCTGAGCAATGAACTCAACGAAATCCGATTTTCACTCCATACAACCGTTCGTTCCCCATGTTAATTATGAACCCATGTATTTTTGGTCAGCCATGTTTGGCCATGGTCATGAAAAATATACAAGTTTAATACATGCGGTGTCTTTTTGCTAAACAGATACAGTTTTCACATGCATTTCTCAAATATCAGATTTTCACTTCAGTAATTCTAGTAATTCTTTAATGTATTGCAATAAACAATTTGTCCGAAGTTTCACACGATTAAGTGATTCCAACAGAGTCTATGATTTTTGGTGGAACTTTGAGTCCTTCATATATACTTATATATATATATATAGGAAATTCCTTGCAAAATCGACCAAAGTCTGACCCTCACCATTTCCAATATTGTTTAAAAAAATTTCTGCAATTTTCCCCAGTCCGAAACAGCATCCTGAATTTTTGTCAGAATTTTTATTCAAATGCTCAATTATTTATAAATATTTCAAGTGATTTTGGAAAGGGCCTTTTGTAGAATTTTTAAAAAATTGTTAGAAATTGTATTTTATATTTCGAACATTTGAAGACTGGGCCCATTATTAAAATCACTCGCAATATTTATAAATAATCAATCAAAAAATTTTTGAAAAACATCAAAGGTGGTGAGGTTCGAACGTTGGTTGGATTCACATGGATTTCCCAAGAAAAGATTCGAAAGGCTCGCATAATATTTGTGTAAATTTTAATGTCAAGTACTCATAAAATGTTGGCCTGATACAACATAAACATCTCCAAATTTCTTCACAATCTTGACACAAGAATCAACTTGATGAAAATATTTGGACGTCTTTTTCGTTTCTTCAACTCGTTCGCGAACCCTTTTCTCTAGCACAAAGGTTTTTGCCATCTGAAAAAACAAAACTGTGATAAGACAAAGTGTCACCGACTTCAATCTTCACATCAAAGGGCTATTCATTCTTGAAATCAGCTGTACACCCTAGTTTAAAATCAGTTAGAAATCGCTGTGACTTAGAAAGAAAAATCACAGTATATTACATTCGAAATTATCTGAATGGAACTGAAATCAGTTAAAATCACTTAAAAATACTTGGAACCGGAATGAAAATCGTTTCGAAATCATAATCAAAATCATTCAAGATCGTTTGAAATAATTCAAAATCAATCGACATCATTAGAAGTCACTAAATCACTTGTGTCGCAGTAAAGCCTGATAGAATAGCTCCCTGCTTGACGCAATGAAATTTTTCTATCGACGGAGGGTTAATCGCCGATCGCGACGTCAGGAGTTAATAATTATATCCATTTGCGCAAGGTCCGTCTTTCAAGGCTCCGGCTGGATCGATACCGAGATAAAGGGTTCAAGCGCGTTAGTTGTTTGGACTTTAGAGAGAGGAGCGCGTTTTCAAGAGGAAACCAAAAGACCTGATGAAGTTCGCCTTTTCGCTCGTAGATATTCGTGCAGATCGCGAACAGCGAATATTGGCCAGACGGTTTCCAGCGCGCGATGATCACCATGCTCTCTGGTCTTGGCGTTCAAAGGACGCTTGTAACCCGGCGTCCGGACGCCAGTTGACGCCGCGACGCTGCAGCGACAGGCTCGCGAATAACGGCAGAACGGCGTTTGCTAACTGTCGGATTTTATTTTTCGCCGAAAAGAAAATAACCAATATTTGAATGACCAAAGGATTTCTCACCACGCGATGTGCGAAAAAAGCAATTATTTCAACGGGAATAAGATAGGAGGATAAATAAATTTCTAATTGAACCTTGACGAAGTGAAAATGAAAAAACTGGGTGATACTTAAAACGTTTATGTAAACGTTTGTATATATATATATATATACGTGTATAGATTTGTAGTTGAATATTCTTGCGGATAGTTTTGGGTAAATGACCGTTTTGTGATGTACGTAGCGTAAATAAATCTCGATATAAAAGCTTCTCAGATACATAACATTTTAACGTACTTATCGTTTACATTATACTCCGTGTATACTCGACGTCCAATTCGTGGGAATTATCAAAATCTGATAGAACTCGGTTGGATCTCCTAAAAAACAGGAAAAAATTTAAGCTCAATGTAAACTGAACCGTACTCGGTAACTCTGCGTTGAATGATATTGATACTTTTCTTTCAAAGTGACATAAGAAGACTGAAGTGTGACATCGAAGCTTTTACGGCATTGAATTAGTGTGTGGATTGTCCTTCGAAAAATCCCGGACGCCGGCATATACGTTACATATACATACGTGTAACCTGTAACAGATATATTTATAAAAAGACACGTGAAAATGTGGGTGGTTAGTGTATTTTAGAACCCCTTCAAAGCAGCGGCGTATATGAAACAGCTGAAATTTTTCAGAGCAGTAGAGAAGTGTTTTTTCTTTGGTAAACGTGTTCGCGAAATCGGCATTGCCAAAGGCGGGAAAAATCGGCGTCGATCCGATTTAATTCAATCGTGGATTTCAAGTATTATCCTAGGTCCGGGATCCAGCTAACTAGGAACAAGAGAAAGATCTACGTCCGAATGTTATGGACCGAATTAAATTGCCCGGCAGCAGCTGCAGTCCGCCAAAATTCTCGCCGGCATTCTTGAGCTTGGAATTTATCAGACTGTCCGAGACAAGTGGATCGGAACGGATTTTCAAAGCGTAGAACGATTTGGAGTTGGTTTTTTTTTTTTTTTTTTCTCTCGCGCGCGAGTGAATTTCATCGGAAGAAATCGAACGCATTGTAATTTTGAAAGCTATGTGAATCGAACGATACAGTCGAATTAGTCCAACAGATTTATTGACGATCGTTATCTCCGCGAATCGATCGTCGATAGATTGTAATTTTTTGGGAAAAAGGAGGCGAACAACAACTCCGAAAATGTCGAACTCACCGAAAGTACGTCAGCTCCCGCCTAGGCCAAGAATCACACTTCCGGTTCCCGGACAGTACATGGGATATCCCCAGACGCCGATGGCCTATGTCGGAACTCCGTACGGGCAATCTCCGATCCCCGTGACGCCGATTGCCGGCACACCGCACGTTATGTACGCAAATAAAGCCAGCGAGTTTATGTTCACTCAGTTCAAAGGTATCAAGGATTGGACAAAGTCGGGGCTCAGCGTTGGCGAAAAAAGCGCCTTCTGGCTTTACGAGAAGGTAAATTAGTCGAAGACTCCTTATGACGAAGATTACTACTTATCCCTCTTGAAATTTCTCCTCAACTGCAAAGCAAAGTAAATACGCGTCAGAGACTTATCAAAGAAATTAGGTTAAAGCTAATGTCTGCGAATTATTTCAACACGCTTGGGATATGAGGAGAATTTTGTTGCAAATGACCAATTTATGAACATTCATCTGCATTTCTTTTGATCCTTTCAGTCACAGTGGGATGCTCACCATCCCTCTACAAAAAATTCCATATCCCAGCCTTGTCAAATTTTGTTATCAAATTCGTAATCAGCGACCTCAAAAACCTCCGAGTAACAAGTTTCGACCAGAATCATCGAAATTTGATAGTTTTTTCGATTTTTCATCCACCATATCAGATCCGTCATCTCGGTTTTATAAAACGCCAAATTCTGACTTCAGATTCGTGATCAGAGATCCAAAAAACCCCCGAGTAAAAAAAATTCAGGCCAAGATATTGAGTAGAAAAATGTGTGACTGAAAGGGTTAATATTGTTTCTAAATTATCCTGGTGCAGATTTTTTCTTCTTACTTATCAAGCAACGCAGAGATATAGACGTAAAAAATAGAGACACGCACTGCTCCGTTTGTAGCTTCATCGAATTTCGTGTCACGTTCGCAGGTCAGCTCCTGGAGTAAAAGATGGTTCACCCACATTTTCCTGTTCCTTATAGTCTTCCTCTACAGCGTCGTCGGCGCCGTGGTCTTCGTCGAGGTTGAAGGAAGCAACGAGAACAAGCAGCGAGAAATGTTGCGAAAGCACAGGTGCGTGAACCCAACACCCTTAATTCGACGCTGCGATTCATTTCAAATTTCTCGACAAAACCGTCACTTGAAACTGTAGAAAAACCAGGAAATAGGGAAGAAAATTCACGAACTTCGGCGTTGGAACAAAATTTTCTTCTACGAGCTGGTATTACAGACGTTTGCTAGTTCTTTGGAATGTTCAGTGAGTTCATCTGGTTACTGAAAAAAAGAAAAGATACGTATTAGTTGAATGATTTTTTTCAAAAACCAATAATTTTTGTATACGTTCTTGATTGTTAAGTATGTGTATTTTCTAATTTTTTAGACAAGTAATCGAAAGCTTTAATTCCTAGACTATCGCAATAGCTTTGTCAGAAATACTTAATCAGTACGTGATAAAAAAAAAAAAAAAAACTTTAGGATTAAATCAACCGATTCCTCGAAAATTACATATTTTCGAAGTATATTTACTTTCTGTGAAATTTCGCGTTGTTTCTCTTGATTAAAAATCCCAATAATTCCCCGTTCGTCAATTTTTTCTTTTAATATAATCTGAAGTGGATGATTTCGTCAGGTTTCATGAATTTCAGTTACGAAAATTTCTGACAAGGTTTCAGGCTCGTTTACCGAGTTTCACGACGATAAATTTCCATCAGAAACTGGAACGAAACTGATAAGCAGACGTTATGAAATCCCCTCGGGGCGTTTAGTTCCTTAAACATATAAAAGGTTCGCCCAAATTCTGGGCATGTAGGCGTACAATTTACCCCCTTCGTAAGGCTGAAAATCGGCCACGCTATTTCGATATGGAACAACCTCGTTACATGCAACCTTCCTCGACCCCGGTTATCTTTTATCCGTATCATAATAATAATAATTCGCGATCAGAGACTCGTGTAACTGTTCAAGAATTTTTCGATAACACCACACCGGTCCAATAAGTTGACGACAAGCTAAATCGAATCTAAAATCTTCATCACGCTTTAAAATGTTGCTTTTAGAGCACTCGTTTGTCACGAACAATTTTTGTACGGTACAGTACACTTTTTATGCGCTATGCATACCGGTTGTATATTTTTTTGAAATTCCTCAAAAATCGTAAAAAAACATCTTCCGAAGTTGTCTAATAGTTCAAAATTCAATTCTGCAAAGTATAATCATTTTTTTTTTTGCATTCCCAAGAACTTGTGCTTGAATATCTTATCGCACCTTCGTCGTAGCCTGAATTTGAATACGATCGAAACGGTAGTTCCTCAGGAAATCGCGTTGATAGTCAAACTCCGCGAACTGCGACCGAATCGCTTTTCACATATTCAATGAAACGTCGTTAAAATCGTTTCTCCGCGGTCCAGCTGATATCGATTACTCGGCAAACCGTGTCACTGGTTTAATCTGCGCGTATAATACGCCGAGAATCTATAATCCCACGATTCTTCATCCACACGTGCATCACCGAATCACGAATTATCCCGGACAGCCGAACCTTCTCATGGAATTAGTCTCGGAGTAGTAAGAAGAAAAAAAAAAAACGTTCCATGTTTCGAAAAATCCGACAGGACTCTGTACGAGAGATTACTAATCAATTTACCTTCTCCGTAGAGTTTTGGGTCGGCTAATTAAAGTCCCTTGATTAACGGTCACGCCATCCTCGGGCTTCAAAGCTCCAGCGAAATACCTGGTTCTCAGGAATGTGCAATGCGACGCTTTTATAAATCCCATGAAATGCTTTTCTGCAGATAGCTAACGAGCTCCATTCACCGTCTGTCCTTCTGCAGATAAATTCGTACTGTCGTCGTGGTCCGAGATCGTCTCGTATGTCACCAATTTACGTGATATTCTATAAATAGCAAGGAGAATGTGAACATAAAGAGCATCGATTGAGTTATCGGAATCCAAATACGGGCGTGGCTGATCAATATGGCGCCGATAAGGGAATCAGCTGATCGTTTCAGGTTATTATCCCGCGTATTTGGGGTGCAAGAAATCCCGTTCAAGCTGCTCAGAGCTTATTTCGTTGCGCTGATTGAATTCGGAGTATATAATGGAACGAAATACGATCGGTTTAATCGGTAAATACAAGAAATGTATTTTGCCACCAGATGGCGTTGTTGGGTAGGTCGAATTGCGTAGAATCTGTACGTCGATCATACGCGTCATACACGTGCGATATTAATGATCGTTGTGAAATACATGTCTCTGGATAATAGATTTTCTGCGTTTTGCAAGTTATAGGTTAGTACAATTTTTGTAGTTAAACGTTGAGCGCGGTTGAACGCAAGCGGTATATTATTATCCGGCATCATCGATTTGTAATAAAAACTGAAGCCCCGCTGGCAGGGAAAAATCTCCTCCCGGTAAACTCGTGCCGAAAAAACGGCGCTTAAGCCAGTCGGTAAATCGAACAAAATAACTTTTCAATTATTCCGATGGGTCGTTCTCTCGAAAATATAGGGATTTTGACAGGGATAAAATTTGTTGGACACTTTGAAGTTGTCGCTATTTTTTTTAAATACTTTATTTTTACCTCTGTTTCAACCTTTTTCGAACATTTTATTGCGAATTTCCGCGTTTATTTGATGCCTGCGAATTGTAACTAGCGTAATTCGCGTGGCTAATTCGAGTCTAACACAGGTTTTATACCGAGGTCAAGGCTGATCGTTAAACGTGTTCTCATTCTCGGCAAGAACTTTTGGTTCGTGTAAAGCGGGACCAAGAAACGTTTCTAATCTTATCAGCTTCTGTGGAATTTTCTCAGATCTAAGGAAGTCTCTCAAAATCTCATTTTCTCTTGATTTGGAGTAGAGTTATTGCTTATCTGATTGCTATGGCGCCAGAGTGCTAAGACTCAGAGAAAAACAGCTGCCAAAGAGAGCGGTGGATCAATGTTCAACCTTGAATTATTTAGATCTACTTGCTGCGGGATGAAAGCCAAGCTTTTTTCCAGAGGACTGATCAGTCCAGCATCCTGATTGTTGTAGAGGTTTGAATACATATTTATTTTTTTTCTACTCTGAGTCTATTTTTCATGAACGATAAGATTTAAATAATGTTGAAGAAGTGTATGGGAAAATGTACAATTCTAAATTTTCCATAGAAACGTTTAATTTATAAATACATTCAATTTCAGTAATAATTTCAATTCAAACCAAGCTTAAAATCAGTTGCGACTCTAATGGGATTGCGCATCGAATGAAAATTATTTTTAATTTAGCGCACTGTAAATTAATAGCGAAATACAATCAACTTTGAAAAATTGATACAACATATTCTACGAATGTTGTATCAGACGATGTAAAGTCCAAGACTACTTAATCGATAAAATTTCCATCTTACCCTGTGATTTCACAGTCCTCCACAACGTGATGTGATAAATTCGCAATTTACTCCAGATTACCACGAGCATTATAAACTTCCTGTGATGAATTCGATATCAGTATACACCAGTCGCAAAATAATATGAAATCCCGAATTGAACTCGAATGAAAAAATGATTTCGTAATAAATTCGTCGTACAAATGTAAGACGTATTCCATACATTGAAAACACGATATTAGAAAAAGAAGAATAATTTACTTTGCAGAAACGAGACTGTACAGAGTATCCGAGGACTATGCGACAACGTTGATCTGAGAAGGAAAGACGCGTTAGTCTGGGACGGAAACGTCGTAAAAGAATTGCAAGAGTACGAAGATTACGTTATTGAATTTTCGAAAAGCGGCTTCACATCTACACTGAACGACTGGGGCGAGGAAGAGAAGATATGGACGTTTTGGAATGCGATATTCTACTGCGGTACAATCTACACAACCATAGGTAAGATACTCCGTAATACGTTAGTTGTACAGGGCATTCCGTGCCAACTACTCGAGGCATGCTTCTGACCCGCAAAAAAACATTTCGATTAATACAACAGCTGAAGATTTTCAATCGATGTATTCTCACGGTGTCTCAAAATGTTTCGCATCACACCCGATTGCCAAAAAATTTACAACCATGGAAATGCTCCGTGTGTTTAACAAACGTCACAGAACACGTGAAAATCATTATACGACCAGATGGCGAGTTCTATTTTACTGTTGCAAGCACACCGTGTAGTGTGGATGAAAAGCTTCAGCGACACTCTGGTGTCTGCAAAAAAAAAAAAAAAAAAATCTGTCACCACCAAACGCGAATACCAATTTCCGCTCTGATTTCATTTCCTCCTTACAGCTGCACTCACTCTTTATCTCTCTCTTTATCTCTCTCCTGGAAGAGAGCAAAAAAAATCGTGAAAGTACGTAGTAAAAAATTAATCGCGGCGATGATCGAGGCTAGTTTCGTGCTTCCGGCTACCTCACAGCTGACGATCCAAGAAGTGGGCGAGGTTGATAATCGATTCGTAATCGAGTCGTAAACGATGACCGTTAGCCGCGTTCGACGAGCCTCGTTAATTCGATCAGCAGACGTATTTATCATGTGTTTCAACACTGGGTATCGGAATAACGATTCGTGTGTTCAATTAACTGAATCGTATAATCGCAAAACGGCGTGCTGACTGAATAAACGTTACGAATCTGATCTCCTAAGGTTTTCCACTGTATGTAATAGTATTGCAATGAAATGGTGGAAAATAGTGAAGAACGAGATTGTTATGAATTGCTGTGACCCAAACGGTGAATGCATGACGATTGGCGTTGACAGTTGGTATGATTGATTTTCGTCAAATCAGTTAACTTTTGTTTCGTCAGAATATGTATTTACATCAGTCACCGTTGAACTAGTTGGCACCTGGCTAGACGGTTGCGATATTTCTTTAGTTGGCCCAAGTCATTATGGTTCAGAGATCTATTTTCCGAAGATTGAGGCGATGACGAAGGGTAATGACTGACACGCGCCCTTAATATAAATTTCGACAGAATTTATTTATTCTGAAGCTCTAAGTTGAGGCAAATTATTCAATTTCCGATGAATCGTTTTTCATTGATGCAATGAGAACTGATCGACGTCGCATTTTTGTGTGCTGAAACTTTTGAGAAAACTAAATTTATTAAACATTTTTATCGTCGACGCGTTATTATTTGCTTTTTGAGCGTATTTGAAGTTACGTTTCTATTCGAAATGCCGACCCTAAACACATAGTGAGACGATATTTCAACCAAGATATCGAATCCGTTGTCTTAAAACAATTTAGATCTCATTTCAAAACTTACGCCCACACTTCCTGTTCAAAATGCTACACCCTTGACAATTTTCTGAAAATTTTCTCCGAATGAGACTTCCAATAATCACTAAGCTAAAGGTCGTAAGAGACCTTTTAATCAAATAAAAAGATGAAAGGAAAGGTGACACCCTTTAAATTAGGAAGAAGGTAGAAGCTCTCTTAGTTGTAAATACCGCTTCCGAAAATTAATTTTCGATTGCTTTTGAACTGTCGTTGATATTCGGCATGGAAAAATACAGACATTATTAAAGTAAAGTTTTCGCCTTTGATAATTTTTCTAATCAATTATGCAGTTTAAAACTTTGAAGTTTGTTTAAACGAGGTTCAAATCTTGCTTGAAGAATAATCAATTCAGAGGGAAACCAGAAGAACAATCGACATTGTACATGACAGATTGAATATCATAAATTGAGAAAATTCGATAAAAACAGAAGAAGGGTTCAGCGGGTGTTTGAAAAATTGGCTAAACAGAATTACATTTACAATTCGATAAATTTTGCCCTTCAACTGACCAACAAAATTCGCTGCTCGGTGCATCGTGTGACGTGACGAATGACCAGAGACAGAGCTTTTCTACACGCGTCAATGGAATGCGGAAAAGCTCCGGACATTTGTATTTTTCATTGCTTGTTCCCCGTGTGTATAATGTTTTATGCACAGCCTGAAGAGGTAGCTAATGTATAGTGTTCCATATTCTGTCAGGTCGTTGATCGACGTGTTTTTACTTGAATACGTGGGTAAGAGAGACTAAAGTACCACTAAATCTATTTCTAGGGAATTCTCGCTTCTGTGGGACTCGGAGAACGTGTAATTTGCCGGCATTTATGAGTGCCAAACTGAGATATTTGCTGCAATTTATACACAGACGTAATTTGTCCGTAGTTTCTAAAGCCACGTGTTTAAACTTCTACACGTCTAAACAAAAGTTGTTAGAATGAAATAAGAAAATGGAAAGAAAATTGAAGAAAAAAAGAGACGATCTCCTACGTGAAATTTCCCGTAATATCAACACGTCTAACGTGTTCTTTGATTCTTTCCAAATTATCGGCACGTGTACACACACACACACACACACACACACACATATATATATATATATATGTATATGCAAATACGTACCCGTCATTAACATCACGTAGACCAGAAGTCAGTAAGTTCCGGTCGAGTACAAGACGTGAAGTTCGAAGGTGTCCGAGGACGGGTTTTTCTACTTTTGAATCTTATCGCGACCGAAGTTATCCTGCTTGCGTAACACTCAAAACTCAACCGAAATAGGCAACGTGGGCGGTTCACAGTTGGCGTCGCCGACCCAACAGTTTATCTGCAAAGTTTCAGCAAATTCCTTGACGCCCAGTCGCGATTTTAACTGCACGTATATATAGAAAGACCAGAAATAGTGAGAAATATCCGACTGCAAGTTTTTCTTCCTCTCAGAATTTTAGAGTAGAACAAAACTACGTTTCTCACATTTAACACCTTTTTTCCCTACCGTTGACTGTTGTTTTCATGAACAACAATTTGGAATATCCATCGACGAATGTATGCAGATTCGAAAATTGCACGACAGATTCGGATGTTCGTTTCTGGAAGAAAACGTCACAGCTGCAGTTAAACATTGTGTGGCAGGGTTATTTTTAAACGGCGCTCAAGCTGAGTTGCAGCTGTCGTCAGATGATTATCTGTGATTTTTACCAACCGCTCAAAGTTGCAGGAAAAATCATAATATCGATGATTTAGATTTTATTATATACAAATTTTTCACATCTTACGAAATACAATTTTCCTCGCATCGTCGTGAGATACAGAAAAATCTTTACACATTTTCATTACTTGTCAAGTTATAAAACGTGCGAGGGACGTGCTTGAATTTTTCAGCATTCGAAAACAAACAATTAGATCTGAAAATAAGAGGTGTGAAGTATTTTCTGGGAATATGTATTTCTGAAGGGAATGAGAATATTCACTCAGGTTATCAAGTGTTAAAGTTGTAGTCGAAAATCACTTCAACGTGTTTATTTTCAAATCAAGAACAATATACTTCTTCAAAATTCTCATGTTATTCGTCTTTTGTTTTTTCTTTTTTGGGATCATTTCGGACACGTGGATTAAACTTTTCAATTATTATATTAATTTTGTGAATTACTTTATACGTCCCTTTCTAATTTTATGAATAGGCGTCTCTCACTCTGCATAAAATTATATCAACCATTTACTCTAACATTTTAGTATCCAGTAACTTGAGTTGTAACACTTTTTTTGCCAAGAGAAGCTTGGATTTATAAATTAGAATAGACGCATGAAATTTCTTTGTCGAAAAATGTCTGTCCAATTTATTGAAAAGATTTATTTAAAATCATAAATTTCCGTAATCAGTCATGATGCACATAAAAATGAAATGCATAATAAAAACTGAATGGTTGTTAAAGCATGTTCCGTAAATATTTGCAACTTGTTTCCGTCAATAGTGTAAAAAAAAACAAAAAATCAAATCAATACCGAAAGTAAACAATTTTACTCGTGGGGAATGAAAATTACAAAATTTTCTGTCTGGGTCAATGAAT
Organism: Neodiprion lecontei; assembly: GCF_021901455.1. Taxonomy (NCBI): domain Eukaryota; kingdom Metazoa; phylum Arthropoda; class Insecta; order Hymenoptera; family Diprionidae; genus Neodiprion; species Neodiprion lecontei. Next base: position 3,491,694 of record NC_060262.1, read on the forward strand.
TTAAAACAAGTCTGTTTCAAGAATCACTTTGTCGCAAATAAGTTGAAATTGTTAAAGTTTGAACTTTGAATATTTACTGGACCTGAAATTCTGAGAAAATTCTCGAAATGTTTGCCCATAAAGGTCTTGTATTTTTAAAACAATGAAGATTAATTGCCAGATAATTCTGTCAGTACAATAAAATTGATTCCAACTCTCAGTGCTGACGTATTTCCCCTTGAAAAGGTTCTATATGAGTCCGAAATTTTCATCGCTTAAGATGTCGATGGGAAAAAAAAAACGTTTGTTTCAAATCGTCTTCCAAAAATTCGCTACGTCGTCCACGTTTAATTCAGTATTTCAATTATATTACGAGACAAAACAAACCATCATCATTTATCAGTCGAGATTAAAGTTCAAAAATGACTCCCCAGAATGAACTTTCGAAAGCTTTTTTTTAACCCAACCCTGCAAGATTTTTCGTTATCCTAGAGCGTCTCACGTCCTCGGCGTAGTAGATACGGTTCGATATCTCGACGGTGGTTTTGCCGCAGCGTCCAGCCTAGCCGGCGCTTGACGTCGGGACGCGACGAAGTAGCGCCGCGTCGCGACGCTGAGAGACGCAGCGGCGGCGTCGTCAGTTGAACTCGGTAGTGGGAGCGGCTGGCGCGCAGTTTTATTTCGGTCGAGAGTGTTTGCCGGGGAGTAAGTAAGCAGGCAAGGAGTCAGGCAGGCAGGCAAGCAGGGGTACCATAACCGGTTACCAGGCCTCAGTAAAAAAAAAAAACAATGGAGGACAGTTACACGGTGCATCGTCGCCGCAAAGCGGCGGCAAGAAGACGCGAAAAGACGCCGGATCCCCCGCGTCGGGAGGAAGAATCCGGCGAGGATGATACCGTGGCTAGGGCGAAGATGGAGAGGATGGCTGAAGACACGGAAAACATGGCTCTTCGGGTCGACGATCAGCCACCGGCGAGCGACGTCAGGGTCGAAAAGGTGCGTCGAAAAGGAGCTGGGAATGGTACCGGAAATCAGCCGGAACCGGAAGCAGCGGAAGCCGGGATCGAAACCGAGTTAAAACCATCCAATGCGGACGATGCATCCGACGCGGTGAAGAAAATGGTCAAAAAGTCCGTCACAGAGAGCGACGGAAGCGAGCCAGCTAAATTTAGCCACGTTTCAGAGAGCACTGTGCAGCCACGTGACGAGACTGACGTACCAACGCCGCGGAACGATACTGAGGATATTCGAAACGCCGTTGTTGACACCGCGCCAAAACGTCATCCGGATGAAAAGATGGCGGCGGCGGTAAATGAAGGCGCCGATTTTCATCCAAAAAAACGATCCCGCGACAGATCGGCGCAGAGCAAACAGATTCCTTTGACCGACTCCAGCGAGGATCAGGACGAGGGAATGAGGTCCTTGCGTAGGAAAAAGTCACCCGAGGGTCTCAGGGCCAAGACTCGTTCTCGACATACGGCGCCTCCAGCTGACACTGATGAAGATCAGACCACCTCGAATGCGGAATCGAAGGTGAAGTTGAACCGCGATAAGAGGCGAACCAGCAGGCACAGGTATTCGACAGGTACCGAAGACGAGTCCGGGACCAGGAAAAGCGATTCTGGAGCGATTACGAAAGGGGTTCAGAAGGTTTCTGTGGAGCTGGATAACGAACCAAAGACGAAAGTGCGGGAGAAAAGGTCCCTGAGTCGACATCGGTACCCAAGCGAATCGGAAGAGGAGGTCGGGATCAGGAAGAGCGAGACCTTCCCCCAGAGGTCGGCCGACAAGCAGATTATACGGAGGTCGGCATCCGAGATGAAGAAGCAGATCATTCCGCTGAAAGATGACAGTCTCATAGAGGACTTCGCCAAGGCGCAAGAGGAGTATTTGAAACGAGAACGCGGAATTCTTGATCATGACGACATGGACGATGACCGGAAGTATGCAGCTGACAGAACTGATCCTACGACATTGAGGAAACGTAAACTTGGCGTCCTCCATTCGGACCCCGATGAAGCGTTTAAGATGAAGGAGAAAGAGCATGGAATGAAAGGCGAGGTAAAGAAGTCCTGGTTCTCCTGGTTCCCATTCTCCCGAAAACAGAAAGAGAAACAAAAAGTCGACGATCCTCCTACGGATAATTTGACTCCACGGAAAGTAACTGTAAAAAAAGTTTCTTTTCTGGAAGTCTTGAAGGCCGTGCGGGATATCGTGACCGAATTCAAGGCCTACGTTGATCAAAATCCGAGGGAGATCGAGGCCTTGAAGAAGCTAAGGAACTCCTGCATCGGCGAGTTCATCGTCATCGTAATTTACTGCGGCCTCGGGGCGTTCGCATTCAGATTCACCGAGGGAGCTTTCGAGACGTTCTACAAATGCGGTGTGAAACGTGTGAAGAGGGACTTTCTTGACAACCTCTGGAACTATAGCCACAATATGAGAGAGGAAGACTGGAAGAGCATGGCACGGAGGAAACTTATGGAGTTCGAGGAGCAGCTGCACAGCGCTCACGAGGCTGGGGTCCATTCTTACAGTGGTCAGAAGAACTGGACATTTTTGAACGCCCTCGCATTCTGCATCTCCGTTATTACAACCGTCGGTGAGAAGGATATCTGTTTACACAGAGTGCGCGACTACGATGATGAAACAACAGTGTGATACGAATTTCGAAACTACCCCTGTATTTTGATCCCCTTAAATACTGCGTACTTTTTGCCAACTTATCTATGAGTCAGTTTATTTACCTTGGAACGAAAATCCCCCACGACGTGTGTTCACTTCTGCTTGATCAGCGTTATTTTCCTGGTTCATTGCTTTCCAGGTTACGGAGACATCGCGCCGAAGACTCAGGCAGGAAAGGCGATAACGATAGTCTACGCCATATTTGGTATTCCGATGTTCTTGATAATACTCGCTGATTTCGGCAAGCTCTTCACTCGAGGTATGAAGTTCCTATGGGCCTTCGTACGGAGGGTCTACTACACCGGAAGCTGCCGTAAAGTAAGAAGAACAGGACCTGTTCAGGTGAGTTGGAGATTCATTTTCGTCAAAGTAATGGAAGATTCACGTCAAAATTCATGCATCGTGCGAGTGGAAGCGTTTCACAGAGTATGAACATCCTTAACGTGACTCACCATAATTTTCAGGAGGTAATGAAAGGAGTGCAGCTGGTGTACGACTTCGCGACCTTCAGAAGACCGTCGCAGATGAACCCGGAAGAGGTTGAGGAGATCCAGAGACAGCAGACGCAGACGATACTGAATTTGGACGGGAACTTGCCGCAGCCGGAAACTCCGGGCACACCGGCGATGTCGAACTTTGTAATCGATGATGAGTTCAATCTTCCGATATCAGTCGCTATCTCTATTCTACTCGGTTACATTTTCGTCGGTGCGACTGTCTACCAAATTTCCGAAGGATGGGGATTCTTCGAGAGCTTTTACTTCGTCTTCATATCCATGAGCACCATCGGCTTCGGCGACTACGTACCTCAGGTATTGGCCGAACGGCCTGCTGATGCAGTGCGGTCTCTGATAAGCTGAGAAAAAAAATCACAGTTTTCGTTCACTCATCTGGTCCCTAACTAATTTTATTTTTGACCAAGAGGAAAAAATATCGTTTTGGATAAAAATTGAAATTAGTTTTTCTATCTGTGACCAAGAAATCTAGCATGTCTTACTATTCTTTTTCGTTATAGTCACTTTTACTATTATTCTTTTGTATCTGTTCCGATCATTCAATGTTCATACAATAATAAGTTGATGTTGAAGCCTTGCTTGGCTGAAAAAAAAGTTAGGGAACTCAACGGAGAGATTTGACATAGCGATAACAATAAAATATAGTATTGACAACTGTGATCAAACTAAATTGTTACTTGTGGGTATGATAATTTTTTGTCATAGAACAATATTTAAATCGTTATGATACTTGCGTTACTAAAATTTCCTTAGTAACTATAGCACGTGAAACTCTTCTCACATCAGTCTAAGGTCATGAGGGTTTAGAAATTCTCCTAATCTGTAAGTTTACGAATTCATCGTCCGCAACCTGTTGTTTTACTTGAAATACAACGTGTCATGGTTTGTTGTCGCGATTGATGCTGTCGTGTTGGGAGAATTCAATTCACTGCAAATTGTTATTTTTTTTCTTTTTTTACAACGGACGTTGCAGCAAACTCAATTCAATCAACTCGGCACAGTCTGGAACGTAAGTAAGCATTTATGTCATAAACGCTTTGGCAATCGTACGGAAGAAGTGAATTTATGGTATGCGAAGATCCGTAGGAAAGAAGTGTCAAATCAGACAACCAAGCTCACTGTATTTTTATTTCACAGAATTCACTGGTCAAGATGTTGTCGCTTGTCTACCTGTTCTTCGGCCTTGCTTTAACATCTATGTGCATCAACGTTGTGCAGGTGAGTAAACCCCATAAGACTTGGTCGACGAATTCCCCCAAGATGAAAAAAAATTCTGATTAGAGTTAGGGGTATTTGTGTTTAAAAAAAAATTATCCTATTATTTTTTCAATACAACAGGTGATGCTCTCAGACTCCTTTAAAAAAGCAAGTCAGAAAATAGGCGCCTCGATCGGATTCGAAGTTGCGGCAACTGACGGTGCCGAGGGTGCGGTGGTGGAGGTTTTGGGTGAGGATGATCCGGTTGGTGAAATACAAGTTACGGTCAAAGAGTTCGAGAGCCAAGAAGAGATTGCCGCTCCTAAGGCGAAACCGGAAGTCGACGACTTGTAGGCTGCGTTAGAGTTCCTAAAAATTACGGTAATAAGAAAGAAAATTGGAAGTAATAGACGCAGTAAAATAAGGAAAAAGAAAAATCGAATTCAATGATAACGAAGCAAATTAAAACAGTTGAATATAAAGTTACACAAAATGTCGCCAATTGCTGCCGTAAAACGAACGATATTTAATTACCATACGTTTCGACGCTAATCTTGCCACATATTACATTACATACGCATTATTATACCTAAGCATTACGTACGTTTATCTATAATAAAAATCTGATTGTTGCCATGATAATAATAATAATAATAACAAACGCACGTGGCTAATGGATGGGCTTATCGGGGATTTATTTTTCGATGTCGGATTAGGCACGTATTTCCATACATTTTTTGAGTCAACTTGGTTCAATCGAGGAAGTTTTTTATCAGAACATCGTAAAAATTTTTCGGACCGAATAGTTGTGAAAAAATAGGGAAAAAAAAAATATATTCCTCCTTCACTGCTTGCTCGATCGTCAATCGTTGATTGTGCCGTAAATTAGTCCAATCACGAAAATACAACTATCAAGCTCATACTACAGTACGATTTTTCATAATCCGAAACTCGGTTATGACATATAATGAATAAGTAAAAGTAACTTAATACAGTTACTGTGCTCAGAGAAACTTATTTATTTGTTTTTTTTTTTTCTTCCGTAGAACAAAGTTTTATTCTACTGACAATAAATGTAATTTTATTCACATTTTCATTAATGCCACGATCGATTAATTATCATCAAGACGTTCGCCGAATTTCTTTACACCTTTATTTTTTGTAGTTTTTAGACCGTTTTTTACGGTATTATATAGCTGCCATGCGAGCTTCCGGATAATACAATATAATCTTCTCGATTGCATTTAATTGAGGGATAGATTTGTTTTATTTTTTTTTTTATGGAACGAATGTTTCAATGTAACGAATGTGAAACTATTTATCGTAATATATTAATTGAGTGCTCGTAGAAAATATCGAATAATGCGGTATGTTTATAATTTTTGAATATACAATGTTCGCTGTATTATATTATATTAATAAGGATCTGAAATGTAGTGCTACAAACGCACCGAAATCTTGTGCCTTTTACGACGACAAAATATTTTCTTTAACAATTATTCTAGTCTTTATTGCAAATACATGCATGTGATATATTTAATAAATGAATATAAATAAATACATACATACGCGCTAAGAAATGTATTTATATCATACTCATATGGTATAAGTTTGCGTTTATACATATAACTTTACTTCGTTATTCTTCTTCCAACTGTTATCACACAAGATCAATTAATTACCACTTTTATGCTTTTGCCACAAACTGCACCTGATCAAAGTCAATAATTATTGTATATTTATATCGTACAATATGCATTGTTACACGTATAATAATCTCATACAGATATTCGCATATATTATGTAGGATACATGTGTGTGTTGGGTTACGAATTATGACGAAAAATAAAAGAAAAAAAAGAGAAGGATTTGCCGCTGTATCAGATTGGTTTTTTGAATGAATGATTTCACGATTGTTGAAATGAACGCTTCATCACAGTGAACCTCTCAGTTATTCCGTTACTTTTTGTTCGAAAATTAGAATTTGCGTTTCCTTTTTTATTTTAGTAAATAAATGTGATAGATGCTAAAATGAATTGCAAAATCGCGCCACGTGATAGCTGACATATTTATCGCAACTCATACATTGCGCATTCGCAACGGGATGATCTGTGAGCTTTTCCCAGCAGATAAAAAGCCATGCGATTTTAACGATTGATAAAAAGTAAGGGACAAGCTCTTTTCGCCACCTGCAAGCTCAATTGGCATATGTTAAATTCCAAACTTACCAACCGAGCAAGTCGGGAAAAACGAATTTTCATCATACGTGTTACCGACGGTCGGTTATTCTTCTCACAAAGCTCAACATTCGTGTTACTACGGCGGATAAAAAGCTCTCTTTACGCATCGTGATATCTCGCAGAAAAATTGCAAAGGTGCAAAACAAACAGCAATCCATCGTTAATTGAAATAACAGCCTGCGTATATACCGATAAATCAAACGCTTGAAGACCGTACGAAGCTTTGAGTGGACCTCACGGTTTTGGGTTTTTTTGAAATACAGTTTTGTTTCACACACGTTACACGCATAAGAAGTTTGAGATAAGATATTAACGCTCCGTGTTTTGAACTCGCAACATTGGGTCAAATCGAAGAAAGTATGTGGGATACTACATCGCTTCTGATTTCTCACTTGACATTTTGTGGCAAACACCAAAACTTATTGAAGCGTAGATCGAAAGGCGTCAAATTATACCTCGATTACTTTTTGTTTCGCTGTGGTTCAACTTTTCTTTTCGTTCTTTCATCTTAATTTTTTTTTTCTTCTCTCTTTGGATTTTTCTTCTCCATTTCGTACACACGTTTACACACCCACGCACACACAATCACCAAGTTCAAGGACACACCGTACACTAGAATAGTCGTATGTCTGATATCGATTCCTGTGACCTTCTCTTACCATACAAGTATACAACCAACCGTACTAACACTCATTCCCAATGACGAAGGCAATTGGCACCGACGATATAGCTGGCTCTATATAAATATAGCAATGTGGCGTTTTGGCGCTTGCGTTGGAAACGGTTCCCTGGTCCTAATTAAACGGTAGTTAGGTAATGTAGCTGAGCAAGAAAATATAAGGGCCCAGATCTATTGTACAGGCAATCAGCGAATTCAGGGAACCAGAGTAGCGCAAACTGAATTGCACCAGTAACGATGTAATTCCGAGAAGTCATATTACCGCCGTCTGCGAACGAATTATTGCTCAGTGGATACATATTTTTTGTATGTTCTATTTTCCAGGTCGTTGGTTCCATTGGAGACACGGCAAAAGTTTAGAAGTCGGAAAATGGAAGGGTGACAATATCGAAATTTTAAAGACGCACGAATAATCTACAATCTTGTATCAAATATCGCAATGTAACACGTCGAATTACAGAAAAATGTTAATGTAGAAAGTCCAATACGTAGAAAATTAAATTAGGCAAAATTTCATTTGTTTTCATTGTATTAGAAAATTTTTTTCGAAATGGGATTGAATATCGTTGGATTTACTGGAAAGTACGTTACGCTCAACTATTTAGTGTGACTATATAGCAACAAATGCTACATGTTATGGGTGATTGCAATCAACATTAAATTATCCGAAAAGTTGCAAAAAAAATTCTTTTAATTACAAGTATGGAATGTAGACTTGCATCATGTGGATGAATTTGCAGTGACTATGAATTTAATTTTGGATTGAGAAAAAGAAAAGAAAAACGATATTGGTTTACAGCATTCTGAATAAAAGTGAGAAATAAAAAGTTCGGATGATTTGCAGGAAATTTAATAACTTAAATGGTTTATTTGAATAAAATAGAAACACTTTTTACACCAGATTTGATCACCATGTGTGGTGAAATTAGATAAGTTTTTTTCAACATGTCGAATTATGATAAAATTCATTATCATATTTACGTTGTTCCTAAATACGGATAGAGGTAAATTGCAAAAATTCTCGGGGAAAAACTCACATCGCTTTCAGGATCGAAGGAACTAGTTAAAGTCGACATTTTGTACATCTTCGTAAGAGAAGGTTCCAATCATACGTAACGCGGGGCAAGAACCTTTGAAACAGTTTGGCGAAGCGTTGAAAGCCACGTTGATTTGCCTGAAAAAGAAATACATATATTCTGCAGATAACACACGGGATATCCCAAGGTATTTGACCAAATCCTTCGCTTTCATCTTTCGCGAGCTTTCCAGAAAAATATCCGCACGCAATCATTCCACAGGTACGTCGTAAAATGAAAAAGCAAGAAAGCAACCACTCACTTCAAGTATACTATAACAGATTCGACTCGAGAGAGTAAAAAATATCGTTCCACAATTCAGGGTAGATAAAGAAGGACACAGATTCCTATACCGATATCTTACCGATACTTTCCCAAGACACAAACCTTTTTCTAGAATGTTCGAGGTTGAGGGACAAACTTTTTCGAAAATGTGTTTAGGGTTCATATTCGTTGCAAGTCTCTCGACTTATCACTTTCCCGTCATGTTCACTGGTCATCGAAGGGATGGGAAAGCCTCCTCGAATTTGACTCACGATCGAAGGACCTTCTGGAAACTGTGGGACTGGGAGAGGCTTGCAAAGGATATTGAATCCTAAAGAATTCTCGGAAAGGGATATCTCGCGGCCTCCAACATTCTATAAAAAGGTTTTTGTATCAACAAACTGTCATTAAAATGTCAGTGTCGCAATCTGTGTCGAGAACTCTCCTTCTGTAGCTAATTCTACGCGCATAATTCTGGACCGATTACGAAGACACAAGATATACCGTCCAGATTGCAAATTATTGGCCAATAGTATGGCATGATTCTGCAGATTCCAAAGATCGACTGCAGACTGGAAAATTTGCAGATTTCTTTCCTTCGACAAATTCTCACTACACTGCTAATTAAAATTTTATTGACGATTTTAGAAACAGTTTGTGTGAAATTAATTGAAAAATGTTTTTAGTTACGTCACCGCGATGCTACGATACTGAGAAATCGAGTTGAAATGAAATGGACACAAAATTATTGTGAATTAGTGAAATTTCGAGTCCATTGCGTCATTTCTAAAACAGTCGTAGATATTTTTCATCTAACTTTGCGTGCAAAATAATACTTTGCTGAAGTTACAATTTCGCAATTCCATTACAAGTTTTTACATTTTAATATAAGCAAATATGGGTGAGATAAATAAAATTTCAGGCCAACGTCCCCTTATGTCTAGCCCTCATTTATAACAGTTTAGAGAACTGGGAAGTTCTGGATTGCAACTGCGTGTACTTGGTAATGTATTTCAGTATGAAATACTACCTGCAAAGACCATCTGACACAACATAAAGTTGTACTTTTGTTTCAAACTATCTGACATAAACTCTAAGACTATAAATAGCATTAAGGAGAGCTTTGAGAATCATGACTCTTCAGTCGTGTAGATAATTTTTCCATGTCATGATGAACGGAATAATATAATAATCAGTAAATTCTTCGGTTGATGAACGACAAATCAGGTAGAATATATATTGGGGCTAATTATTACTATTCAACATTTGAAATTGTGTTACTATAAGTAAATTTCAGGACTAACATACACCAAAACCTTGCGTCGGAGTAGCTAACGAATTTTTACAAACTGTTTTGTATAAGAAATAAAAAAATCAATATTTACCCCTTCTACGAAACAATTTGGCATTGCAAACTAAATTTAGTAAATATGTTTGTTAAACTGACTAAAAAAAATTATTTAGTTGAATCTATTAGCAGAGGCTGGTAAAATATCGTTATTTTGATGATACCAGGAATCGAGGTATTGTTTCATTGAATTTGCAGTATCGAAAGTAAGATTTAGCATATTAACAAGTATATTTTATTCAGTCAAATTTTACTGTCAAAATTTCGTTGAAGCAATTATTTGAACAATTTTGGTATTTGCTATGAAATAATTCGTACTCTTAAAGAAATTTCGTACACAATACGCGTTTCTTAAATCTTTACTGTCATACCTCCTAGGAATAACATAACTGTCACAAGGGGTCTATCGGTCACCAATACGGAAATGTGAAAATTTCTTAAAATGCTTTCAATACTTTGTTATGAAAATATTTCTCTACATCTTTAAAATAATTTTTCGGAAGTCTGCCCAGTACTCAAACTAAAATTTCAATTTAAACATCATCAAGAAAATTGTTCAAATTTTTTTTGTTTGCAATAATTCGAAACGTAAAAAAAAAAAAAAAAAATAGAAACCTGCTTCAGAGGAAGTAACAGATTTCGCTTGAAACGGGACTATCGAAAAATCACCAATAAAAAAAATAGGACGAGGTCAAGTGCATCCCGTGTCATAACAGTTAAGATTCGAAATCGATTTTGATAGAAAAGCCAAAAAATGCATCCACGTAATATTTCTGTCGCGGTTTCAGCGAATCTTGAAGCTGTGGGTGCACGAGAGACGCATATTTCAACCCTTGCGCGCCCGGCGCGTTTCGGGGGTTGTTTTCCGTCGGGTGGCGCAGCCACCTGGAGGCCGTGCAGCCAACGGCGAAGAGTAAGGCGAGCCGACAGTTCGCCCCGATCCGCCGCAGCCAAGCAATCGCGAGCGCGCGGTTAAAGACGGCCTTCCGAGCTTCCGGAAGCTCATTGCCGTTGCAGCGACGATGCGCAAACTATGAAAATCGTCCCCCGGGTCGGACCACGATTTCAACCGGACTCGATATGTCCGCGAGAATCGAGAGTGGCGAGGTTCGAACCGCCGGCAATAGCGCCTAGTGACGGTGGTAAAAACCGCCTTGATTCGGCGCCAAAATAGCGATCGGTGTATACAACGACTACCGGAAGTAGAGCGGAAGAAAGCAAAATAAATAAATATAAGAAATAGGGAATAATACTATCGAAATAAAACCCCCGTCGATGTTTTAATTTTGTGACACCGACATTTTTAGGAAATACATACAAGTATATTATTACTGGATAACTTACAAGAAGGTAAAAAGAGTGCCGATGTAATTGGATTTTTTTTTTCGTTTTCTTTTTCTTTTCTTTTCAAATGCAAAGTGCAACGAGTCGGGTGATGGGATGTTGACGAATTAATCAGTCCATCCAACTGCAAATGTTCCGAAAGTAATTACTTCACTTCGAAACGTCGAACCTCGTAGTTTCTGCAGTTTATATAAAGTATAATATAGCGGCGAAATTTGAAGGAATATTTTCACTCACACAGATTGTGTATTCGCGATGCTGTTCTATACTTTATACAACCGTATGAGCACATCATTTTTCATTAACATCCGAGCCTGTAGCCCAAACAATAATTTCTCTTAATTGCGTACAAAGTCATTGGAAGTGATCAAATTAAGCGTCTTAATTGAATTGTGGAAAATCCAGTAGCTTGGCATTGTAATTACAACTGTTTCCCGGGCTGATTTTCTCGAATTTACAGTTTAAATTAAATCAATCTTCGTATTGAAATGTGTGAAATTGAGGACTATTTCAACAATGATATCAAATGATATTTTAAAAGTATAACCTATGTAGAAAATTTTTTTTTATTACATGAATCCCAGTTCTGAGACGTCATGCGAACCCGAAATGATTCAATGATAACGTGTCCAAATCTATAGTTACTCCGAAACATGATGCAGTTCAAATGAGAGTTATTTGGAATGCCCAAGTCACCCAGGCTTACAGTTATAGTTCTCAACTTTTCATGTTGCGAGAGCGTTGCGCTCTCAGCGACATCTGGCGACCATCCTTAGCACACCAACAACTGAGATTATCCGTTACCTCAATCGCTACTTCAAGAGTTTTTGATTTGGATAAGTAAAAAATAGAATGAAAATTTAAAAAAAAAACACCGCCAAAACTTCACTTGTGTAAAAAATTTAGAAGCTTTTTCCAAAGTCGTTTGACACTGTCCAAAAAATCGATGTCAACGCAAAAAGTCGAATCGACTATAAATTATGTTCTATTTCAACTGAAATGACGACATGATGGACAATCCGATGAATCCGTTTCGACAGCGGATCTTGTTTTCATGTGAATTTTACCTCCATCTAGACAACGTGAAACGGTTATTTCATGCAATCTCGGCATTTTCCGGAACGGAAACTAAAGTTTTAGAACCAAGTTCGTTCTTCAGCGGTAGCTGTTGAAGTTGGCATTTCGCGCTTACCGTTAATTTTAGTGTTATCATAACACAAATAAGCTCGACGGAATATCAAATAAGAAAGTTTTTTTTTTTTTTTTTTCGTACTTTTTGCAGCGTTACGTCCGCATTGCGAACAAGCTGTTACAAAATTTACCGCAGTTGTGACACAATTTTGGTTTTAATGTTTTTCTCCAACATTTCCGACCACGTTCAAACGCAGCTTAGGAGTACTTTATAAACATGAATTAGGCCTGTAACTACACGTGGGAATTTTTAATTCCACGTCTAATTTCCCAGTGGAACTTCTCCCCTTGTCACACAACTTGGACGAAGTTAAATGCTGCAGTTATATTTCTTTTTCTGTTTTTTTGATTTTTTTGTTTTTAGGAAGCATGATTCTCGTGAAACATTGGAAACGTCAAACGAACGGTTGCGTACAATTTTTCGTATTCATAGTCTGAATCCAACAAGTGTAACCCAAGAAACAGCTCTGGAATGTGAAATTCAAAGATGATTAGGAAAGAACATAACGTAGGCACTGTCAAAATTAAAATATAAATTACGGTATTATCGCGATGTATAATTTCTCATAATATTATTATTGATAAGAATTTTGACCAATTTTTGCTGATGGATATTTGGTCGCGATAATAGGACACAATTTTTTTCTATGAAAATCGGAAAAATGTATAAAAATGAAAGTGGAACGGTAAGAGAATGCAAGTCAGACCAATTTCACGAGTGACTTAAACAACGTTTATATTTAATTAATTATTTGACAGACTCGGAAATTCTCTCACGGAGCCTGTCGCAATGTTGATAATTCTCGTTAAGACGAGGAACGACGTCCTAGCAATTTCGTTCACAGAGTTCACATAGCCGGGAATGCGAAGCTAGGCGAGGTGTTGTCCTAGATTTAACCAACGCCTCGGAAATCGGAAGGTTCCCACCTGCAGTCTTAATTGCAATGCCCCGGGTGTTGTTACGTTTCCTCTAAACATTTTCAGTGATAAACCGACTCGCCTCTCTCGTTACACCGCACAAATGCACTTATTTACATCTATGCACCTCCTTCTTTCATCAATCGCAGCTCGAGCTCAAATAACAAAATCCATTCCACATCCTCCGTACCGAACTCAACCCAACTGTTCGTTTCTCCTCCGATGACCTAGTTCAGACTTTTCTGATGCATATTTGTTTCCAGCATGAAACTGATAACAGAGAAATGAGAAAGTAACGGACAATTTGTGTGAAAAACTTCAACTTCCGACAGATTACAGAGACAACGAGGCGAATTAAACCTACGAGAATAAATTGCTGAAATTGTTGTGTAAAATAGAAAAAAAACAAAGTGACGTGAAATGAAATAAATCACCGCGTGCTTGAAGTATAACGATAATAACAATGTGGGTTTGAATAAAGAGAGGGTTGATATAATTCGTGAAAAGGTTGAAAAATAAAGGATAATGGGAAAAAAATACAGGTCCAAATAAATGATGATAAATGTGATGGCATCATCGGGAACGACGACGCTACCTAGCAGGGATGATTCGAGTTCGATAACCGTAAACGCAACGTCGAACGTAACGTCGTCACCGGAAGGTAATCCAACGGTGGAAAACCTACCGGAGAACGTTAACGCGTTAGTGGTTGCTGTAAAGGGTATATTAATGGGTACGATAATAACAACCGCGGTGTTGGGAAACGCTCTTGTTATAGCGAGTGTACGACGACACCGTCGTCTGAGAGTTGTGACGAACTGTTACGTCGTCAGTCTCGCGGCCGCCGATCTCCTCGTCGCAATTTGCGCGATGACTTTCAACGCCTCCGTTGAGCTTTCCGGGGGTAGGTGGCTGTTTGGTAGATTTATGTGCGACGTATGGTCATCCCTCGACGTTTACTTCTCGACCGCCTCGATTCTCCACCTATGCTGCATCAGCGTCGACAGGTATTACGCCATCGTCAGTCCCCTCGAGTACACCGTTATAATGAGGCAAGGGACCGTCTCCTGCATGCTGGGATCCGCCTGGATCCTACCGGCTCTTATCAGCTTCATACCCATTTTCATGGGCTGGTACACGACCGAGGAACATCTCGAGTTCATGCTCAAAAACCCCGAGGTAAGCTTGGCGACTTTTATTTTTATCAACCTAGGTAGAAATCTTGCGTTGAAAATTTTGCATCATCGATTATGAGAGGGACGATAAGTGCTGGCCAAGTTTGAAAAACGTTTCGACAGGTCGTTTTGCTCGAAATGTTACATCGTGGGAAATTTAGTTCACGGTAAATCCGCCTTTTTTAAGCAAATTATGTTACTTTTTTTGGAGGGCCTCCTGAATTTATGCAATTTCATCATCGTTTGTTTGATGTTTCATGTTCAGGTATAAATCGCATGTTGGTTTGAAATGAAATTCTCATTACCGAATGTTCAATACATATAATTAGCCGAATATTTTATGTCTTAAATAGGAAAATTCCTGCGATATTTGGATTTTCAATATTATTCGACGACTGATTGCGATATGAAAATTTTCCAAGTAAATTGAAATTTGCAGATCGTTTACCCCGTTCGTGCAAAAAAATGTTCCATAAAATGAGTGATGGGTTTATTCGATATCATGAAACACAAGCGACGGTTGAAACGTTCAATGAAAAGTGATCAACGAATAATATGTCAGTGTACGAGAATATGTTTTCATTCCGTCCAATCAATTGGACAAGAGGGGGTCGATCCGGGGTCGTGTTTATCAGGCGAAGAGTGTGCGTGAAGTTGAAAATTTATACCTGCCATGCACTGGCAAATGATTATCAGCACGAATCCAATCATCCTGCTGAGGGGTGTTGAATGGGACTCGATTCTGTGAAACGAAACAAAACGGCTGTGCGTTGAATCGAGGCATGATACAGGAACATATTAAATTTTCCAGGTCTGCGCGCTGGTCGTAAACCGAGCTTACGCGGTAATAAGCTCCTGCGTCTCGTTCTGGATACCAGGCCTCGTGATGATCGTGATGTACTGCAGAATTTACAAGGAGGCGGTTCGTCAGAGAAAGGCACTGAGCCGCACATCGAGCAACATCGTTCTAAATAGCGTGCATCAGCACAGATCATCAACCAGACACCATCATCATCAGCAGCTTTTGCTACAGGCAGCTGCCGACACCGGGGAGCTTGCTTTGCACACGGCACAATGCAGAGCACCGACCGAACTGAACGCCATCAATGGTGAGTAATCGAACAATTTACTGCAGACTCTGAATGGCCGCCGTTCTCCTTTCAGTCTCGTGTTATTACATCCAGTCTCAAATCGACTCGCAAATTCGTTTTCAAGCTTTCGCACGTGCTAAGGATTCAGAGCTTTCACGATGCGAAACTCCGTGTGGATGTTGGAAATTTAATCACACCAGGCTCGGAGTTATTAGATAATGAGAATTAAAAATCGACGGATGGATTTCAACAGTTTCGTCAATGCCTCGGAGTGTCCTTTCTATGCGACATCTGCTTCAGGGTGGATAACTTCTGGAATTGAGATTGACAGAAGGAATACATTGAGGAAATAGCCGGCCTTGGAACGAAGACGAAACGTCTTCAGTCTTCGTCTTCCACTTGGAATGGGTGAAAGTGACAAATTGATCAATGTACCGCTCTTGAAGTTTTCTTACCACCGATTATATGCCGAAACGTTCAGTCTGAAGGATAAGTTTTGCGTTAGGTGTGAGGACTATAAGGACATTGAAAAAATTTGTACAAACGATGTTTGCATTGAATGAATGAATAAATGAATACTGCAGTAGCGATTTCATCCTCTCACCTATTTTCTCGAGGGATCTTTAACGATCAACCGTCAATTTATATTCATCGAGTGAAGAATTACGCTATTTCCATAGATAGTGAATGCATCAGGGACTCAACGAGGCTCAGGTTCCTTTCTTCCTCGATAGTTTTCTCATTTAAACTGTCAGGGGTCCATGCGGTCTTCGTTTCGTGATTCGTTTGAAACTTTGGTATTTTGGATTTAATTGATCGAACAAATTCATCGATATTTCCGAAAAACGATCCTGCAACTATTGCGATTAGTGTGTTCGACGAGTTTCGCGTGCGGACAGGTATCTTTTTGCGTGCATATTCGATGACGTAACTATAAAATGTTGATGTCTGGAGCGCCGTCGGTGTCGTCCCATCTCCGATGCAAATAAAAACAGACCTCGTATCGTTTCATGAATAAATATTTCAATTTCACAAGCAATCGCCCCTAAAGACTATTCCATACAGTTTTCCTCAAGCGTAGAGCGCGACGCGAAGTTTCGCGCTGCAACCGTTTTCCCATAAATCTTTGGAACAAGATTCGCATCGTGATAATTATAGTCATCGCGTCGTTGGCTCAAGTTCCGATCTCTCAGATGTTCTACCGGCTTAAGAAGCGTTGAGGATGTGAATGAATGCGGTTATGAATGGAGTGTCTAATTCATGCTAGCTGTTCGTTGCAAACCGTGGCTTCACAGATAAAGCTGGAAGGTTTGTCAAGTTCCAGGATTGAATTCACCGCTGAATTTCCAACGACTTGGCTGCGCGTAATGTACTTGTCGAAAGCTTGTATGTTTCACACGACGACACGCTTCTGAATTATTTTTTTTTTTTATGCGTAGACCAATTGTCCTCAAGTTTGCGCAGGAACTCAAATTAGCAGAGACAATTATACCTACGTAATATGATTTGTAGAAAATTACAGAACGAACCCGAGACAAATTCCCGCGTAGTGTAATTTCGTTCAATTGAGTGAATAAGTTCGGTTCGTGTTTCGTTTCAAATTTCATTCACCCCGACTGCTGAGACAAAGATATTATTAATCTCGAATGATTGCCTCAACTTTGAGTCCATGGAGATATTCAAGACTCACGATCTGAGGAAAGCTGCTCGATTAATTCGGGGTGTAAGCTCGGTCGGTGAATATAACAGGAATAAAAATGAGAACGGACCAAAAGTTGTAAATATATTTTTTAAAACCATACCGGGACAGCCGGACTCGTATTTCACTTTTTATTTAGCTTATAAATGCGACTTTCGTGCACCGTCCTGCTATCTAAATGAGCTTCGCACACGTTTTGGGAATACTGAGAGTAGAGTGGCTCCGTGTGTTTAGTCCCAGAAAGTGGTTGCAAAAAGGTTTAAACTTTGCGAGATGTCACCTGATTTCGCTTCACGTCACGTAACGGCATTAAAATCCATTCGAGGTCAGAATCGAATTTATTAAGTAACTTCAGCTTCGGCATATTTGCCCAAAGTTACGCAAAGTCCACCTGAAATCATATCAAGTTAGTTAAATCATCGTCACGATTGTAACAACACGAAAGAAGTCCGTTGAAATCAATTACGGTAATGTGAAATAACTTCAAGCCAATTCAACTTACAAGAAGCGAAGTCCTGACGCGTTGAGTACACTTAGAATGAGATTCAGAATATTAGAAGCCTCGAGGAGATTTGTTGAGCTACTTTCCTCAAAAGAAAATCGTTCCTAACGGTTATAAAACGATATTAAAAGTCGAGGGGCTGCTCGCTCGCAAATTCGGTGACTCAACGATTTCTAAAAGGAATCGATTTCTTCTTGTTTCGATTGCGATTTCCGTGATTTCCGTATCAATGATATTACCTGCGATTTCGCGTGTGATTTCTGCTGATTCCGACGATTACGAGTGACATCTCAGAAATCATTAATTTTGAAACTGTCAAGAAATGAACATTGATTCATTATTATAGATTAACAATAATTAAATTACGATCAGGGATAAATGGGTATTCAATCAATAACGCAGGTTATTGAAGAAATTGGAACAATTTTTCTATTCTCTTATAAACATTTTCACGAATACTTAAACTTTTTTCACTTACAACGGGAGACGAATGCTTGCTTGGTTGGAAAGTGGATGAGTGATTCCCGGTGATTTCCTGTACATTTTGAGAAATCCCGAGGAAATCAGGAATTCACGCGATTCGAGCGATTTCTAGCGACTTCTAGCGATTCTCTGTCTGATTTCGGATGAGATGGTTCAATGATTCCCTGAGTGACCGGCCTCTCGTTAAAAGTCTCGAATATTATGGCTGACAATTCGAATATGTGACGTGTATCCGCTCATCCTCCGCACACACTCTTCAACGTGAAATAAGGCTACAATAAGGCAGGCTGCGTGAACATCGGAGATCAGTGTCTGAACTATATTCACGTTGCAGCCAAGAGTGAATTAAAATCCCGACTTAGTAAATCATTGGTTTTCGAATTTGGTCTGACTGATTAAGCCGGGAATCCTCGTTCCCTTTTTCTTCACCAGTTCCCCGCTGATTTTGCTCCTTTCCGCCAAGCCATCTTCTGGCAGCAAAGATTTATTTATCGAAAAGCTTTCACCCCGCTTTTTCCTCTCTCATATCTTTTCTTTCCTTCCCAGCGGCTGCGTCTCGAGACTTTTACCAACTGAATTTTTGAACCCCCAAATCCAACCCTCGCGATAAGTGGTTCTAAATCAGAACCACAGGCGTACTGCATCGAGGAGTGCGTTTGAAACTCGTTGATAAAAGAACGTTGTGTTAAAAAAGACAAATTTATTTTTTCAACCAGAAATTGAGTTTACTCGATGAACCGAGTCCGGATTACCTACCAGCCCCGCTCGCTTTATTATGAAAAAAAAGAAAACTTCTGCAAACGAATATACACCACGTAACAAAATAGAAGGCGGGATAAATTTTCTTCGCATCCAGTATCTGTCGTACCGTTCGATAGGAAAATTCTCGATTAACGGCAAAAGAACGAAAAAGAAAAAAATGCGCACTGTGTGAACCGTCGACACCTTGACGTCAATGTCAGTGACAAAGCATTCCTTCGATATTAGTTTTTCCCAACTAGGTCTCGTTGTGATTGATTAGGAGCAAAGCCGGCTCAGATCTTCTCGTCAAATGACAATTAAATTGCTTCACTCTACTTCATGCTTTCCTTTATCTTTCCCTCAATGGAATCCTCCAATAACCTCTAAGAGTGAGTAGCTCGGCTGTCTACTTCCAGTTGACTCTCTTTCTCTCTTTCTCTGCAATTCCTCAGAGAACGCTCTTACCTGCTGGCTAAGGTCTGGTTAACTTTTCCTCAAACATCACCAGTGGTCATTGATTTTTCGATGCAAGCTCCCATTGTCGTCTGGAAAGAGCAAAGTGACCCAACCGGTCCATAGAGAATGATCAAACTAGCAGTCATCTAATTATGGTCAGTAAAGTTAGTTCTGCAAGATGATTAGCTACACTGTAAGAGCTTGAAGATTCGATCAACTCCTTACTCGAAGTTTTCGAAGCACTTTAAAAAATCAGTCTGCGCAATGACGCGATCCTGAATATCATTCTTTATAGATTTATCGGCAATATATAACATATCTGATTATCCCTCCGGAAGATGGAACGTTTCGTTACTCAATGGCAATACTTTTGCGAGATATCAGTGGATTTGTTGACAAAGGATCTCCGGATTTCTAGCCGTCGCAATTTTCCTCATCACAGAAGCACAGGAGGATATCTACCAATAGGCGGTGAATTTTTTTCTTATAGAAATAAACAAAGAAAAGACGAATCCAAGGCGTTCGTCTTGAGGACCGTTTCGGACTCTCGGGATATTGGCAAAGCATTGAGCGTTAGCCCGTTCGAACGAATGTTGTCACTCCGAAGGATAGCCTGCACGGCTGGTACGATGCCAGGACTAAAGCTGGGCATTTCTCGTCCTCCATTCAGAACCCCAGGCTTAACTTGTATTCTGCGATAGAATAAATACCACCGGGCATGAATTCGAGTGCTATCAATGTCACATCAATGAAAAAACACTCGCTACGGTTCGCAAACGGAGCTTTTTTCAAAATTCCAACGTATCGTGTGTATATTTGTTTTGTGATTTATCAGGTTGAGCGTGACAATTAGTTGATATTTCTTCCTTACGACGTCGGAAAGAGAAAAAAAAAAAAAAACAAACTAATCAGCCAAGAAGGAAGTAGGTATCGCAGGTCGATTTCTCCGATTTTATTTCTATTTTAATATGTTATAGTACCTAGAATAAAAAGTAAGCGACACGTCTTTTTTTTTCATCTGTTATCAAACACTTTAAGGGGGTGAAACCACCCTCCAAAGTAACGCATGTCAAGGGGCGATTTGGCAGTTTCATCCGCAAGAACATAATAATTTTCTTAGCAATCCAACGGGAAAAATTTTCTCGTAACGAGACATGAAAAATGTAATTTTCTCAGTCAAAAATAAGAAAAAAAAAAAAAAGAAAAGAAGCTGCCAAATCGTTCCTTGACGTACCTTACTTTGAAGGGTGGTTTAACCCCCTTAAAATGTTTAACGGCAGATAAAAACAAATACGTGTCGCTTAATTTTTAATCTACCGTAACATATTACAAAAAGAAGAAAAAAAAATCAAATCGGAGAATTCGATCGAAGGGATATCTTCCTTGTAAGCCGAAAAGGACGACTTAAGTAGAATTTTCTACCCTTCTAAGCGTATTTAAAACTAAGCGACACAAGGATGGGTGAGAAACTAATTCGACACTATCGCGCGTTGAAATTTTCAGCAACTGACAGAGGCAATCACTGTACCGTCAAGGCTGGCATAAGGCGAATAAACGACTCACTGCGCGGTAGAAATGTCAGCAGTATCGCAAACAACACAGATCCCGGCTGGCTTTTAATATCGTGAAGGCTGTCATCCCGGTTGAAAGACGTTGCCGCAGGTGGGCTACGGGAATCCAATCTGCAAATTGAGACACGAAAACCCTACATTCCGCTCCTAAGCCAGAGCTTTCATCTGATAACTTAGACTGAAAATAGAACGTGATGTTTTTTTTTTTTTTTTCACATATCTCCTCGTGATGGCTGGAAAGTGATTGAGATGAATGAGAAATTTTTCACGTTTTGGCAATTTGTTATTCTCGAAATTTGTACAACGATCTATTTTCGCGACTGATTTCAAATTTTGCTTTCGTGCCAATTTTTTCATACGCATTAAACCGTCAATTCAATAAACACAATTGCTTTGCTTTTAGGTATGATAATTTGAAAAGAAAATATAAAAATTGCAATTCTTCTTGATATCAATGTCGAAATACAAAACGAAAAAAAAGCAACAGCTTCACAAAGCAAAGGTAAACGCTATCACAAAAATGATACATCGATTTTTCTTTCAAATTTCATGCTTTTATTCAAGGCTACCAAAAAATAACCACATCGTTCTTTTTTTGGCGGGCAAGACCGAATGCAAAAAATTTAAAGCTTGCGAACATATTTTTCTCTTCAACAGCTGAGCAAATAATATCTTTTCCAAGTGTTGAATAATTGTGGATTTCGTAGTCGTAGTCCCTCTACAGGGATCGCGAAAGTATTTTTACAAGCAAGTTTCACGCGGTTTGACAGATATATTTATTACACGAGGACGATTTTGAATATGAATGAAAGCGCTTGTACTATATACGTGTATATATATATATATATATATATATGTACATATACATATACAAGCGTGATGCTAAAAATGGCGTGAAAATCGCTTTACGGAGTAGAAATAAATTCGTATACATTAAACATATAGTGGGTTTCAAATTACACAGAGAATTCAACACCGACATATGAAATGTTTATTAAAATCCTACAAAAAGTATGAATAAATTTTCTAATCTTTCAAAAAGCTTCCAGACAGCAAATCCGACGTTTGTCTGCGATTTGAGCTGTACACCGACTACGTTATTTCCGAGCAAATAACACGACCTGTTAGAAATAGTCTACAATATTGTAACTTCCCGGCAGAGCAATTCACGAGTATCGATTCGTCGGTTGCATTTAGTATGGTAATCGTTGAGGATTTCATGCTGCACGCGTCAGACTTCGATAAATCGAAAATCGCAAGGTCGCATCCTTCACCGTTTCAGCTTTTGCCTAGCCACCGGAAAAACGTCGATCGATTATTTAAGTTCTCGTATTATAGTTACGAAAATCAAAGTTCAGGAGGGAATTAATGCAGCCCTTGAAATCAACCCCAAAACCACATCCCCTAAACTTCTTCAAGCTGTACGTAAGAAGTTTTTTTTTTTTTTTACAGCGCACGATTTACGGAAGAAATTGTACTTGGTTACCCACTTCGAAGGTGTGTTCAAACATCCCTGCGGAAATGTTTCATTCCACGTATAATGTGACGTGTACGGTTGATTGAAAAAGTGTTAAACCCGAAGCCCGTATCGAATTTCTGTACAACAAGGTTACAGAAGCTTCTGCAATATATCTCGCAGTCTGATTTACGTTTAACTTTGTAATTGCCAATCGATTGAAACGCCAGGTCAGAAGTTAAGCTCTGCACGCATACGAATTCATTTCAAGGTCAATATAATAATGATGACAATAAAGTTATAACTCGTACGAAAATAGATAACGAAAGGAACGATCAAAGCTACCTTCTAGCTTGAAGAGAAACAAAGTCCGTTGCTCGGCGCTAATTCCCCGAATTATTTCAGACCTTGCAGCAACTTCTCGAGCTTTGCTGCTGCGCGACAAATGAGGGAGAAAGAGGGAGAAAGAGAGAGAAAGAGAGAGAGAGAGAGAGAGAGAGAGAGAGAGAAATCTCGTTGTTTCATCAAGTTACTTCCCACAACTTACTCCCGCCTTCGAATTCCGTTACATGAATTATTCATGTGTTTTTCTAGTCTATTAAGAATCCAACGGCGTGGGATTTTGAGCTTGAATGAGCGCGCATTCTGCCCTCCAAGTACAAATTAATGCTCCCGTCGCCTTGTGCATTCGAACAACAAATATTAACGGGATGCGCAACGGAGTCAAGGTGAATGTCGTAAAATTATTGAACGAGGTGATTGTTATATCGACGTTAAAAATTTTATACTTGTCGCCTGTTTCTTCTACCTGTTGCAGAAATGCGTTTCGTACGTTTTATGTATATAAAATAATCTCCTCCTTCTTCTCCCTCTCCTCCTTAGATACTTGACATCAAGATCAGTTCGATTTTTTCACACGCCCTCTTGTTGACTAATTCGAACAACTTCACGTATGGATCCTGGGGCACTCTTCTTCGTTGAAACCTATCTAATATACGATCGTGCCGAAATTATTTTTCGACATGTGACGTTATTTCTCATCCCAAAACTAAGTACCAAAGAAAAAATTAGCGGCTTTTGCGGCATATTATAATGTATCGTAGGGCTAGAATTTCACTTGCAGGTCCCTTTAATTTCAAAATCATACTAAAGAAATTTCGTACATGGTCTCAAGTTGTAAATTTATCATCAATGTTCGTTAATACATCCGCTACAAGATAGGTGAACATCCATGTTTGAATTTATCAGCTTTCTTCTGAGACCAGAGTTTCATGGTGTATAGTATTTCACACACACACACACGCTATCATTCGAAAACGTATCAAATAATTTTGCAAAATGACAGCTTTGGTTTTTACTTCCACGTAACATTCCGACTAGATAAAAATCGAAATGAAAAACATATGAAAAATTCAGCAAAACGGAAAGACGTTTGTAATTGTTAATAAAATGTCTCGCAATATTGCACCGGTCAGTTTGTTAGTCGAATTTCTCCATCTCTCCATAATTCTTTAACTAACGAGTTCATTAATCGGACAAAATATCTTCCGGAGCACTTTGTCAAAATCAGATGCCTCCACTTTCTCACCGAACAAAGGAATTGCCGGATGAAATGTACCCGCGATATTTTTGGAACGTGAACTTCCGGGCTGGCAGTTTTTCTTTGGCAAGAGAAAGAAGAATGAAAGAAAAAAAAAACGGGGAATTATACCACACCGAAAATACATGTATATAAGGGCATTCCACGCCAAATTAGCAGCCCGTGTAACCCACCCCCTTAGATCTTAATCATTTTTTAAAATGATATTCTTACCGACCCAACAGGATCTCGGAATTTTTTTCAGATTTCTTTAGCCCCCAATGAAATCTGAAAAAACTTAAAAGGCCAATTTCGAAGAAGCCACGTTTATAGGTCTGAAATCATGTGATCAGTGTAAATTTTTTTTTACATTTATGAAAATGATGTTTCAGGAATTAGTTTTACGATTTAATTATAAGTTTCACCAGTGTCTCAAGAAAATCTGCAAACAATTCCTGAGACCTTTTTGGTTTGGTCAGAACATCGTACCAAAAAAAAAAAAATTATCAAAATCGAATCGAATCAATTTGACACGGAATATCCCATACACGCCCAACTATACCCCGTGGAATTCTCCGACTCTATACTTTTAAAAACTTCACTCAATACTTGAATGTTAAATGAGTAGACTCTGGACGGCGAGACTTTTCGGTGTTAGAAATATAAACGGAGAGAAAGAAAGAAAGAAAAGAAAAATGGTGTAAGGAAATTTTGTAGAAAATGTGTTGAGAAAAAATACAGTTCACGATGTAGTTTTATCCTCACTTCAAACTGCACAGAGCTTAATTCGCCAAGCTCTGTGACTCGTGCTTATGTAATGCTGATTAATATAAATTCCGGTCTGAAATATCATAACCACTCTGTATTATTATTCATGAATTATTATTCAAGCACGCGACAATTGTACTCGAGTATTCATTTAATAGAACTCGAACTTCCGCGACGCGACGACGACTTAAACATGTCCACTAAATAATCATATTGCGTAGGTATTTTAACCGTAAAACAGTCGATCAGTAATTTATTGAAATCAAACACGCGGCTGAATTAATTTCACAAAGAAAAGAAACGTTTTCGAAAATTTTCAAATTACACTTTCAACTCCGATGTAAAGTAAATCTTTCGTCAATTTATAACTTCATATTTAATTATCATTAAATTGAAATTACTCTTTGTGACTTTGAGCCATTCCTAATGAAGCGAATTAGTGTACAATGGTACGACTACTCTCTTGCAGCTCTGGTTAAAGCCTTTCAATATTCGATAGCTGAATCAGAGACGTAGTTCAAATTAGTAGTGTTAACACGGCCAAACAAAAAAAAAAAAAGTTTATTTTCGTGACCCTGATTTTTTCCGTAAATTTTGGTGTTTCAGAGCGTAGTAATTGCAAATAAAATCATGATTATACCAGATTGGCTCTATTTTTTTATGTTATTCTAGTATTGCAGGGGTGGTGGTGATTTTGGAAGGTTTAGCAAATAAAGAAGGAATAAAGATTTCAGATCACTGCATGTCAGATCAGTGCTGGACTCTACAAATACATAGTTATCAAAAATCTTATTAAAGAAAATTTTCTAAGAGAATATTCTGAAAATTGTAATATTTTCTATATTTCTTTTTAATTTTTGTCTGAATAAATTAAGTACAACTAAAGCCGTTTATAGTATTTTTTTAGAAACTCAATTTTTGCATCCAAATATAGATTTTTCGTGTAACATATGAAAACAATGTCGATAGAATAAACAACTACAACGAATTTATAAAAACTACGCTCACTCCTACGGGTCGTTGACATTAAATCCTTTCAAGACCACTCAATTATTAAAGCCAACAAAACCACTGTTGACCAGTGTAATTGTGTACAGTTCGGTGAGCAGCGTATTGTTTTACCAAAATAAGATTAGTAAGATTTACCCGAACCGATGTCAGAGCGGGATGAGAAAAAGAGGAGGAGAAGAAGGATAACGAGGGTGAGGAGGATGAGGATGAGGATGAGGATGAGGATGAGGTCAAGTGTATTCGTTTCGATGCTGCGTGGGACGCACAAAAATTTACATAATACAGAGAAGGTCAGGTTGTATTATTCCGAGCGAGAAAGCGAAAGGAGGAGACAAGCAAAGAGAGGAGACAATGCCAAGCGAGATTCAAAGCTCATTCGGAACTGGTTTAAGATGAAAGCTCGTTTACTAACGAGACGATGGTATGCGGTACCTACCCTATTCCGCCCGATAAATACCTTATCATTTTACGTGGTACGGCAATATAACGAGAACATCGACCCTCAGACAGAGAAGATAGGAAGCGTTCCGTATTCCGTACCTTGAGATTATTATCCCCGCCCTCCCCCCCCCGCCCCCTCCCCAAAGATGATACATTGAACCGAGTAATTCAGCGGTTCGTCTTTGCTAGCGAGAATATGACTTGTTATCTTGCATAACGATCGGTGTGTCGATCCTTGAAAGATAAAGTATAATAAGATGTGTTCATTATACCGTCAAATATCATTTTTCAGATCCTTATTATTCTCCTGAATCTGTTCGTCATACCTACGTACGAAAATAAAAAACAAAAAAGAAAAAAGAAAAAAGAAAAAAGAAAGCTTACGAATGATCCCTTTGAATTAATTCCGTGCTGTCCGATCAATCGATCAATCCGCATTTTCTATTAATCGTTTTTGCAGGTCAATCGGGATATCGATGAACAACTTTGGAGAGACTGATTACAAAACTACGGGCCCCGATGATAAAACAGTTGACTCCTGTGCTTAAGCATAGAAGATAACTGTTTTATCATCTGGGTCCGTGGAGTTACTTGGATTATCTAATCGTCGCGGCAAATTTTCGTCTTTTATAATCGACCTATATTGTTATATATTATATTCTCGCCTCTGACCTACGTACGCAGAATCAGCAGAATATAGAATACAGAATCTATATACTTGCATCGGTCAACGATTAGTATAATTCGAAGATGGTAAACGAATCCGCGAGTCGTATACCGATCGAGCCGCAGAATCGTTATGACGCAGCTTTGATTAATCGATTGATCGGTAAAACGATTAATCGAAACTGTCGATTAATCGATTAATCGATTAATCGATTAATCGCACAGCGCCACTGCAGAGTCTCATTTCATTGAAACGAAAACTCGCAGGATAAGTTATTTCACCCGTTATATTTACCGTTTCTAAATTATCGCGATGAAAGCGTCCGATTTAGTTGGCAATTTCCGTGCTATTCAGTGTTAAGGAAGTCAACGACGACCCGACTGTGTTTTGAGCAAAGATTAAGGTCCGCTGTCGCTGTGTATTCATTTTCAACTAATGATGTTCATCCTGCGCCCAGTAAGAAGAGCAAGAGCTTCGGACAAGACGGTTGCGCGTTTATCTTCAAGCAAAGGAGATGGACGAGTAGAAATTTGCGCACATTGGCGCAGTGCGGAATAACTTTTGCGAGACTCGTAAACGTGGCAAAACTGAGGCGAAAATTCCACTCGCGAATATATTTCCTCGTCGATTCGATAATTTCACCGTTGTCGGTACATAAATAATCACTTTGTACATTGGCGCGTATCAATTTCGTAATGCGGAGTGATACGAGCGGAATATTTAGCGATTACGCAAAAAAATTTATATACATTTTTCAATCATCGTTGCTAAGTCACTTGGCTTCATTCAAGTCGTACTCTTTCTACAAACGTATTATGTCGGATTCTTTTGCAGTCGTAAAATAAGGTGGAAACGAATTTTCGTACGGTGATCTAGAGTTTGTTTTACAATTACTACAGAATTTCTTTTTTTTCCGAAATGATGTGTAAATTTTGAGGGCAAAGTCTGTAGTTTTCTCTCGAGGAAACAAACGTCACTCTTTCGTTCACGTCAATACTCGAAACGTACTACGACTGAATTTAACTAATTGTAGACATCTGATTAATAATTTAACCATCTTCTTTGATTAGACATCCGATCAAAGATGTTGTATCATGATATATATATATATATATATATATATATATATATATATATATATATATATATATATATAAACAGACAAATCTGTGGGCGTTCGGAAATCAAAGAAATATTCTTAAACAAATACCCAGAAAAAGTTGGGCTGCCTTAAGCTTATCAGACCGGCTTAAATTGCAGAGGAGAATAAGAAACGACTGTAACTGACACTGAAGAAATAAATTTTTTTAAGAAAAAAAAAAAAAAAACTCCTACTCACAGCATTTTTTAATTCTTTTCTTTCAGTGCTCTGGGTAAGATGATGATAATGAGATGTTCTTTTTTTTCCAAGGTAATAACACATTGAAAGGATATTTTTCTGCGATCTGAAAGAAAAATTAAACAATCTGTAATCGATTGCCAATAAAATATTGAACACATGCCTTCGAAAATTGTGAAATTTTAAAAATGTTTCATGTTTCTTAATTTTGCTGGGCTTCGCAATATTTTTCGAGGGTTTTTTCGACTGTGGTACTTACAATTTGTTTTAAATTGAGGTTTCTAAAGGAACACTTCAAAATCCGTGAAAATCTACCGTAAAATTTTTTTTTACTCAAATTAATCAACGAGGTGTTCTTTTTTCAATGATGTTTTAATTTTCGACAACTTCGGCGTTGTTTCTAGCGAAAGTGTGTAAACCGTCTCGAGTCTCAGTCGATCTACAAAAGCGAGAAACTGGCAGCTTTCCGAGGGGGTGGACGAAAGAGGGTGTTTCTAGGTCTGGGTCGCGGTTCGTGCTCGGCAATGTTGCCGTGACCAGGGACCTTGTCTCGCTAGATCCTATCGTAGACTAACTGGGGTTCTTGCCGCCATGCAACTCGGCCCTGAAACGAGTACGGACTGCAGTTAGAACGGCGCCAAGCCACCTTTGACCTCTGTAGAAAAAGCGCCTCGTGTATTACCGGAAGTTGGACAATTTGCCAAGCGCTCACGAGCAGCTGACCCTCGAATTTTAAACACTTGCACCAATCGAATTACGAATGCCATGGTTCCATGGTTCTTTTTGTTCAGAAAACTATGCGCTGTGAATCAGCTGAAACGGATTTTATTTTCATTTTTTTTTTTTTTGTTCTTTACTAGCACGGAAACCAGAGTTGTAACTTGTTGAATCAAATCAAAATCAGTGAAACGTTGTGAGATCCAATATTCGATAATGCTGGCACAGGAAAAAAAAAAAAAAAAACGTCTTTCAGTCAATTTTCGTAGAGTAGTCTTATAATTCTGAAGAAAAAGAGACGTCGCAGAGTGACATCAAATAAATAAGAAAAAAAAAAACCGTTTGAATATTGTTGGAATTACGAAAAATGAAGTACGGGTAACCGTTTTGCGCTATCGTCGATCCTTTTTTCGTAATTGCAACGCGAAATCAGTTTCTGAGGTTTACTATACTTTTTTATATTTACTGTATTTTGTCGATTGTGGTAAAAAATGAAAATAGTCAGGGACTGAGCGGTAACCGGAAATAAAAATTTCTCGCAGTGTGGGAAAGGACAAGAGGGCTGAAGGCACTTCGTCGAATTGCATGTTGAGTCCTCGTATTAACAATTGTAATTTGTCAATATAACTTATTCGATTCCCATGAGAAAGATCCTCGACCCTAATCCCTTTCCATCCTCCTCTTCACCCTTCGGTCAAATTATCATTTTGATACCACCAATCGTCGTTCACGCTTCCATGAATAAAGAAGTTGTTCTTTGAAACAACTTTGTGGAACTCGACTGACCGAAAAAATTCATACTTTGCATTGGTTTTATTGCGAAACATGTCGCTTGTTGACCATTCGTCAAATAGTGATCTTTTTAAAAATCCAAAAATAGAGAGTACCGGATTGATGTAGAAATATTAAGACGTACCTAAATGATTCGTTTCAAATCGATCTTTTTAGGGGATGCCGTGGTGGAAAATGGTAATTTTTTTCTCTCAAACACCCTAATGTATTATATAAAAAAAGGGAACGAGGAAAACAGCTGCTCAAAACAAGTATTGAAAAATCATACTCACCGGTTTGGCGCCGAATCCATCCCTTCCTCTTTTTTTTGTTTCTTTTTGTATTTTGCGTCCCCCATTGATTCGACATCAAGGATTTTTTCCCGTTTCATATTTACTTTCCTTTCTTGATTTTCATTTTTATTTTTACGATATGCTAAATTCACTAAAAAAGAGATTTTTACTTATCAGGCCGCCAGTTATAGGGTAAAAAGTTTTCGTCAAATGAAATAACGACGCTGAAAGGATTTATTTATTTCCTCCTTCATCCTTTGGTTTTAATTTATCCCTCATTGTTCTTCTTTCATTACTTTTTTTTACGATCCACTGATCAATTATCGTTTACAATAATTTCAGTAATTTGAAACAATAACGCTTAATTTCAACGGGCGACGATAAAATCTGTTATTATGTTTCCGAGTACATGGCGATCGAGTTGAGGTGAAGGAAAGGAAATTATTATCACGATTACAATCAAACCTGGGGATCAAACTTTCACCCGAATAAAACAATGAATACAAAATACGTGATTAGGCCGATTAAATTTTCAAATGAAAAGTTTTTAACGATTTTTTAAAAAAACTTTTCCTCCACATTTACAGATGTGGTGTGATCGTTGTAAATGTATAAGAAAAAGTTTTATAAAAAATCGTTAAAAAAGTATTTTTATATATATGCTGTGCTGGGGATTCTGTGTAGAATGTACGCCATTGGTATGAAATATTTAAACGCCGCCAGGGAGTACAAGGCGTTTCTAATTATCTTTGGATTTATATCCTCCGGCCTTTGTAAACGAATCGAAGTGGATTTCTTACTTTTCAAACAACGATACGGTGCTCAAGAGTTTTAACTGTAGGAAGTTCTTCCAATTTCGAAAAAAAAACTTCTCAATGTGATTTTTATGCGAAGGTAATGAAATTCCAAGGTCTCATAAAATGTTTGCTGACAATATACAAAATACGACATTGTGATTCTTAATTTGAAGAAAAGTTTTATAGGATTCTTTTTCGGTATCTTCAGCAATTTCACTAAAAAACTGAAATTGGCCATCCAGTTATTTCTGTTTTCAATCTGTTGATATGTGAATGGAAATAATTCAAAACTGAGATTGAAATGTGATTTGTTCTTGTTGTCGTTAAAAAAAAAAAAGAAAAATAAAAAGAAACTCAAATTTCAGATAAAAGCGGCACAAATTTTCAACGATATTTATCGTCACATTATTCACACTGAAATTCATGTCATATGATAATTAAACGAATATTTTGCACTACTGTTTTTCTCCTCGCAAGTAAATTTGTAAGATTCAAGCTTGAGTAAAGCAAAAAAATGTGAAGTGTTCGAATTTGTGTGCTAAAATTACATTGCATTTTCAACCGCAAAGGTGTCATAAAAATTTTGCAAACTATTATCGACAACGTTTGCGTGAAATTAATGAATATTTTTATATTTTTATATTTTTATATTTGAAAACTAGCACGCCTCATGATTCACCGCGAAAACTGGTACGTTTTGACTTACACTATAAAAACTAGGACGTTTCGGATTTCACCGTGAAAACTAGTATATTCGTCGAACTCAAACGAATAAAATATCTATTTTGCAACGTTTTTTAAATTCTTTCACTATGTACTGTAAAATATTACACAAATGACGTATTAAAGTCATTTCGTTTACCGCACACCGCAAGAATATTCGTAAAATCCTTATTGCACTAATCGAAACGTGATAGTTTTTCTTAGTGAAAACGGAAACATCCTACTTTTTGTAAAAAGGAGGCGTCGATATGCGACTGAAAAATACGTAAGTCGAGGATTTTGCGACGCAGTTGCTGCAGCAACTAGGGGTTTGTAATATTTTTGCTGAAGTCTCGAGCGGATTACTACAGTTGACAAGGGTGAAGGTGAGCACTGTGTGTATTGTCAGGGTATGCATTGTGCTGAAAAATCCCTTTCCCCTGGGTTACTCCCGCTGCATTGTCTAAAACTCCGACTGCTGAGCTGTGTCAGCTTCCAGCTTTAACGTTTCATGCATTGCTCGTTATATTTCGCTTTTCGGATCAACAAACAATTCTTGCAGAATGGCTGCACCGACAGGAAAAGTATTACCAAAAGAAATCAGACACGTGTCTATTTTTTTATTAAAAAATTTGACCGTTTAACGGGTAGAAACTAAAAACCGTTCAAATTTAAATACACTGTTAAAAATGATTGTGAATTTGCTACGCATTTACTGCAAAAAAGAGTTGTTAATTTACGAAGTTGGGTTGCAAATTTACAAATTCGGCGCAACAACGAAAATTACTACGCGTTTCTCTAAAATTTACAATGAAAAATTTTGACTGTATTAAAAGTTATACGAAAAATACAAAAAAGTAATTTGAATTGACTAAATTGTGTAGTGATTTTTTTTTTTATTTATAAATTGTATAAGCGATGTATGGTGAATTCACTGTTCCGTATTCGAATAAAGCTTTTAATAGAGTGCAGGAAATTCCGTACAGAAACTTTTAACAGTGTAAAAAAAAAAAAAAAAAACGATGGGTGTGTCATGTTTTTTGATTATCTACAACATTTCGAAGAATAATGATAATCGGTGAGGTACACTTGAAGTGCTTTATTTGTGAGAGAAATTTAATTTATTGTGTATAGTTACGGAAAAATTCCAGTGAAATATGTATCGATAAAATTACGTGAAAATCACAAGAAAATCTATTCGTCGATGATATGTTTTCTGGTTATTGCAACATTCAATCTATTCGCTCACTTTAATACTTAGAAGAATAGTAACGCAGATACTAGTTTTTCTTGTTACAGCTGCAAAATCAATGTTCGTTTTATACCGAGAACTGCTTTTTCGATTATGATAAGAAATGAAAATGTTCTTGACGACTGTCACAACTGTAATAATCACAACTAGAAATTTCTCTCACAGTCTAAAATGGCTATATTTTTGTTTTTGTCGTTGACATCAGCACGCTCTCGTTGTGATCAAGGATTTATTTATTTATTTTCTTTTTTTTTCTTTTTCGCTTTATGCTTTTTGCAAAAGTAAAACAAAGGAAATTAACAGAGAAACGACGAACTCGCAGGAGGAAAACAAAAGAAAAAAAAAAAAACGGAAAATTCACGCCAACAAGAAACACAAAGGTTGCTTTCACGTATAATTTCTTTAGAGAATTTTGATTAAAAATGCCGTAATTCGTCGTCCCTGCAGGGAAGTTGCCGGAGCCATTTTCACTTGACAGGTTTGTAAAAAACGAAAGGGAACGAAAATCGTCGCTTGTGAGGTACATACCGCTCCGTCACTGTCTCTCGACAAGTTGTAAAGAGCGTAGAAGTAAAACGAAGAAGAAAACGGTGCAAGATGATGAATGAAAAGAGACGAAGCGAGCGGGAAGAGAATAAAATAAAATAACCCAGTAAAGAGAGAAAGGAAAAATGGTGGCTGAGGATGGGACAATTTGCCCGTCCATGTGATCGCTTTCGAACTCAATTTCCACTGCAATTCTTCACCAGCGGCATCGCCACGGTTATACATCGAGGTTATAAAGCTCCGGCTGCTGAGAACGGTTAGAAGTTATATGTGTAGAGCATCTATCGGCTGTGATTTGTCAAAAAGTAATACAGAGGAAAAGCTTGCAGCAAAGTATAAAAAAGAAAAGAACAAAAAAATGGCGAATGATTTCGACTGCGGGAAATAAATTTCACCTTTCGAATTTCCAATGCGTCGTCTCTCTCGGCTGATAACGAGCTTGCAGTAAGGTTCGAAACTTTACTACATTATACCAACCGTCGATTAAACTGCAGTAAAACCGTAGGTAGAGCTTTCGAGAGGAAAACGCCAGACTCGTTCTACCACCACCACTTGGAAGTCGTTAGGAAAATTACACCTGTGGTGTTGGTTCGTTGATAGATACACCGAGAGAACTGCATACACACATATGTACCTGTGCTTGAACTTGACCTGGGAAAACGCGAGGGATTCCGACCGTTACGTTACATATGTACTCCTGCCTATATGCCAATATTATACATGCACGAGTACTTTCCTGTGATAAGACAAATTGCACTCTGCAGACTTGCCAAATTTAATGCCCGCTATACATCGGCGTGAGTGCCAATTTTCTCATGTTTCTTTGGGAGGGCCAAAAAGAGGATGAGAGAATGGCGAAGAAAGGAGAGGAAAATAAAGAGACTGTTGCACCCGATACAATTTAAGAATATGTAGTACTCCTACTCTTACCGACCTTTACCGACTCTTACCGACCGAGCAAACTCGCACTTCTTCCTATATTAAATAGACGAATGAACAGAAAAGGGTCAAATTTCGACGGTGCATCGCTATTTTATTGCGAAATGCGAAAAAGTTACTCATGTCCCGAAAATCGTCAAAGGAATGTGTTTTTTTTTTTTTTTTTTTTTTTTTGACACACGTTACTGTTCCCATGTTTTCCACATTTGAAGGTCCGGAAAGAATGAGGAGTAAAATGAGCCGTTATTAGATGGTTTTCATACAATATTGAGGTCGCTAGACGAGAATTAAGAGTTAGAATAATTTCGTAAATAAAAGATGCTTTCACGATAAGCTGGGCACATGATCGAGCGTCCTCGTAAATTATTATACGATTTTTAATTGCAATGTATAGCAATTTTCTTGACGAATAATTTTGAAGAGAGTTGTCAAAGCGCACAAAAAAAAAAAAAAATAAAAATCGGCGTCAATGTTTAAACTCCAAGCATTTTCCTGCTTAACAGAATTTTCTTGACTCGGATTCGGAAAAGTAAGATCGGAACTTCGGTATGCGGGATGTGTCAAGGTTGAAAAAAAAAAAAAAAAATCAAAAACGAACAGAGTGCGTTGCTTATCATTCTTGTTACACGAGGGTTGTAAACATGACGAAAACCTTTCACCCGCGCCATTATATTGCACTTGGCATTACAGCATCAATAAAACCCCGTTTCTTCGATCCGCGCCATAAATTTTCATCGTCTAAGCCAAAGTATAGGGTGGACGTTTTTCATGGTTGAACGTCGCGCCTTGTTCGTTCCCATTATACGGGGGATAGGCAAGGCCCATGATACACCAGTAGTAGCCAAAACCGATTTACCGCCAGGACCATAAAGTCTCCTTGTCCGACGGGCCATCCATAATTCCGGCCCCTCTCGAAGCTGCAGGCTTGTTTTCCTGCCATGGTGAAAAAAAGTTTTAAAATAAAACGAGAGTAAGAAAACTAATGTTTCTTTTCTCCCTCCAATTTTTTTCTTCTCGTTTTTTTCTTCCCGTTTCCTCCATATCGGTCAGAATAAAACCAACATATTTTTTTTTTGCCACCAATTTCGAACTTTATCAGCATCCGGTTCACGCGTCGCTCGCCGTTTTTCCCGTTAGTCAAAACCTACCCTTCTCATCCCGTGATCGGGGCACATTTTTTTAATAGAAAATGATTATACAGATCATTCGTACGCGTGCGGATCAGCCTTTTATTTTATACAGATGATTTACAGCTCCGACGTTTCCGCCGTTCGTTAAAAACGTTTCATTTCCAAAATCCTTCGTGCATGGTGGTACTGGGGAAAATAAAAAATTACACGAATGAAAGTAAAGAAAAAAAAAATAATAAATATTTATCAATCTCTTATAACCGTGTAAATCTACACGAACCTAAACGGCAGCATCACGCGCCAGTTCGCCATTGCACAAGCTTCGAAAGCCGGGACAGTTTAAAGGAGTGAGAAATTAATGGTCCGTAAAATCTGGCCATCAATCACGGCTCAGCCAATATGCTCCTTTCACCCCTGAGACATAACTTGAAAGTGCGAAGCAGAGCCCGACTCTGGCTTTCACTACCTCGCGATATTCCAACAGCACGTGTTCAGCATTCTCTCAAATAGAATCTCGCTGAAGATAGTTCTAGATTTTTTAAATTTATTCATTTATTTATTTATTTTTTCGCATGCACTAGTTGAAAAAGTTACCGACTCCCCTGTTTTTGGCCGAAAATAGGTTCGAATTTGAAACACTACAAATTTGGATAAATTTCGGTAGAAAGTCGAATGAGAAATGATTTCGTTGCTGAAATATCTTGGTTTTAAGCTCCATTTTCTACATTGTTGCTAGCCACTTCTTTTGACGTTGGATAACTGGCGTGAGAAAACATCGCGGACAAAATTTGCGAAAACCAATTTGTAGGAAAAATTTCAAGCCAAAAAATTGCTGTATTGAAAATTTGAGCATAAATTCCGTTCGTCACGTATCACCGCGCGAAGTCAAAGGTTCGCTTTACAAGTTTGACTTATTGATACGGCTTAAGCATAAAATTACTCAAGGAAAAATGCGTATGGAATAAATCTGAAAAATGGGGCTTCAAGCCACACTGAGAGAAATTTTTAGTTACGGTTACCGCTCAGTCCTTAACTATTTTCATTTTTTACCACAATCGGAAAATATAGTTCTAGGTACAAAATGAAAATTGGTTTTGCAGATGTTACCGGAAAGTCTAGGATCTGTTGCTATTCTTTCTCATTACGATCACTGTTGCTATATTTTCTTGTAACTGTTGCATAAATTTAATGTTTGTGAATATTTCAGAAAACTCTCTGAAATCTTTCACGAAAGTGAAGAAACATTTCAAAAATATTTCAAAAAAAAAAAGGTAGCTGCAAGTTGAAAATGTCCGCGCCAGAAACTTGCAAAAGTTTTTTGGATCGTTGTCGTTCTTAAAAATATTCTCATAATCTTTCTGTAAAATATTTTATTGAAAGTTTCTTAGAAAGTTTTCATGTTACGTGGATGAGAATAATCTCGTTCCGGCACGTTTTTCCTTTACAATTCAATGTGGAATATCGCTCATTTTCTCATTCTTTCTTCCTCCGATTTTCGCATATATTCCGCCGGGATTTCCATTCTGCGACTGATGATTTCACATCCGACAGGTCATACTCCTCGAGCTCAGCTGCCGCTGCTGCTGCTGCTTCTGCTGCACCAGTGTAAACTGGGTCAATCGATATCTACTCGACAAGTCAATGCTCGAGGCTGGATAATTTCTTTCTTTACCTCTGATTTTTGATATTATTTTTTAAAAATTCATACCTCTACGTCGGTACTTTAAATGCGAAAAGCTGGAAGCGAAGAAGAAACTGGCGCTGAAACCGGTTCGAATATTCTCTCATTTTTATTATTCACAATTCTAGTAGCCCATCTAGTTTTTCATTCGGTATAAAAACAAAAACGAGCTTCAAAATCATCTTCGACGAGGAATTAATCAGACCGAATCTTATCACATCGATTTTGAGCCCGACTTTATTGTGCCTGAAAAAAAAAAAGTTAGATTACCGGTAATTTTCGGTAAATCGCAATTATTTCTTTAACGTTCGTTTTTCAACAATTACAACATCTGACAGTTGTTATTATTCGAAATGCGATCGTTCGATTCCGCACTTCACTGCACTCAAGTTTTTCTGTCTCACCATCTTTTTTACTCTTTGATAGGAAAAGTTTTACAATATTACTATAAAGACTTGTCAAAGTCCCTGCATCAAAATTAATTCACGGAATCTGCCCACCCGCATTTATTTCAAGAACCGTCAGACCAAAGCTCAAGAATCTTTATTTCTGCCCGCAATGTCGGTCGAGTGGTTACATAAATAGGTTGTGTGCCACATCTATACACGTTCATGCAGCTCTTGAAGCGGTGCAGTTTTCAAGAGATTCGTTTGGAACGGTGAATTATTGAGCGAATTGCATTATTCGTATACATATATATATATATATATATATATATATTACACTAGAGGCAGGATATGATGTTTAGAAAAATTTAAGGTACCTAAATTCAAACATTAATAGTATCTTTTTGTCAACAACTTATTTTTGCGAAAATATCGTGCGTTAAATATTGCGTGCGGCAAAAAGGAAGTCCCAATCTGCGGGAAAGTTTACACTTGTCAAAAATTTCTTCCACCCTCAGACGCAATTCTCCAAACTGATGCTCCTGCAATTTGTCTGGTTAAAGATTGATGGACGAGTATTACACACACACACACACAAATATATATATGTATACATGTATGTACGTATATGGAACTTTTGCTATCCCAGAACGCGTGCAGCGTGAAAAGTCTCGTGCAAATAGCGAAACGCATGCGAAGGTCGAGGTTGGCACGCCAGAAAAATTTTTATTACTTGGCTGACCGTTCTGGCAATTGACTTATCCTGTACTCCGTGAACTTCACTCAGGACACTGGGATAAAGTGTCGTTTGTTCAAGGATCGCGTCACGGTTTTAAGCCCGGCTGAAGAGTTGCGTGTATACTTTTGTTCTTTTGGGGGGTTTTTTTTTTGTTTTTTTTTTTTTACCTTTCTCTTTTTTTCCTTTGATCGGATAACAAGGGTACAGGTTTATTCCAGAGGATTAGTTTAATCTTGCAATTGCAGGTCGAGAAATTTCACGGTCTCGTGAATATCGATTTATAATTGCTTCGTAAACGATTGTTTTGAATTTGCATTTTAACGGAATGAACGAAAAGGCTTCGCTTTTTTGCCAAAGGCAAAATCCTGTCGTTGTTTGTTGAGGTAGTTGATTTTTCGAAAGCTTTCCAGTCACGCGATAATTTTCATTTGGGAAATAACAAACAGAAAAATACGCCCATCCTATCATAGAGGATTTTTCTTTCGCATAATCGGTAAAAAGGTTTGATGAATTTGTTGAAATGTAATGTATATACATGTACATACGTATTGTATATTATTTGCTCTACTTATTATTTATATACACATCGTATACATATATATATATATATATATATATATATATATATATATATATATATATATATATATATATATGTATATATGTATCAGAGACCTGCATTAAATTCTAACAAATTCATCAAAACTTTCTTCATTACTGACTTAATTATAATCAACGCTTACATAGTTAGGGATGCAAACTTTCCTTGCTCTTCAAAAGGACGATTCATTACTCCGAGAGTCGTTATCTAGATATGTAATTTATTATCCCAGCGAAGTATGGCTTTGCCGGTTGACTAGAATTAAACACCTCCGCAGTTTATCACCCTACAATTCATCCCTGAACAGATGATCCTCTCTTGATATTCTCGCTGAATTCGATCCACCATTGTTTGCAGTTTCAGTTCGCGCTTTTTCCTCCATTCCTCGCGCCGTGCTTTTACTCGGTGAAATTATACGCTCACGTAGGAACATATATCCGACCAATTCGCGATCCTCTAAGTAGGAAAGAACATCGATTGAAATGCACTTAGTCGAGAATTATGGAGTCTGGAAAATAGGGAGAAAAATAAATAGAGAGAAAGAGCGACGAAGAAATTGAAAATCTTTCGTCTTTATATTCTTTCCCCGTATAAATTAACCCATCTTTATTCATGGTGTAAAAGCACCGCAACATTTGCCTTTATATCTTGAATTTTAATTGCGACCATCCAAAGAATTATTGTATCCATTTCACATTCTGTACACATGTAATTTCATTTCACGTTAGGACAACGATCGAAATTTTTTACACCTTTGTCGATCATTTGATGAATTTTCAATTCTTATATTACGTAGGAATTACGTATAGGATCAAAAGTTGTATGATCAGCTGCTGCAGCTTTCGAACTACAGAGAGGATTCTCTTTTTCTACAGGTCTTTCTTCGATGCGACCTGCAACTTTTCAATACTTTAACAAAAGTTAGTTCCTTCGCAAGAAACTCAGTAGATACGTTCACAAATATATATACATATGTATAAATGAAAGAAAAGTTTCGGTTCTGGAATATCTCCAGCTGTCCTCGATGCAGGACGATTATCTTATTGAAAAATCGGGGGACAAAGCAAAAGTAAAAAAAAAAAAAAAGAAATTACCGTACAGAATGATGCGGTCTCGTTTGATTATTTCCTCAGGATCAGCTTACGTAATATCGGATATATTCTCCGCATGCCGTTCGCGGATTGATTAAATATTATCGATTTCTTTTCGCTAAATCCTTCGAGTTACAAGTGAATTTTTTTTTTTTTCATGTTCCTTTTTTCCACCGATCACTTTTGAATTTTGCAAATTGACCGAATAATTTTTTTCCATCAATTCTCGTCTAAGCATAGTTTGAGGAACGACACAGAATTTTGACATTAATAAATCAGTTCGAATAGTTGTTCAGTGACGATCTAAAAATCAACGCGATATTAGAGAAAAAAACTGTACAGAATAAATATGCTATTTAAAATTTTCCGTCATGAATACCTGCAATTTCGGTTTGAATCTGTATTTATTTACTCCACAGCTACAAATGTCGTCCATCGAAAAAGTTTTGTCGGTACATGGTAAAAAAAATTTCGACAATAAATTCATAAAAAAAAAAAAAAAAAATCGACGACTTCGAAAGTAGGATAAAAAATATTTCACAAGTATTTTTTCTCATGTCGTATTTTCAAAGTGGTACGATTTGTTAATTTCCCGAGAATAACTGTGCATCAAATTTCAAGCACAACTGTTATTATTTAGTCCAGGTATATTTACGAAAATAAATGCGGGGAAAAAAATTTAGATCGACCGATCTCGAGGTTTTCTTAAAACCAAACGACCCGTGGTTCAAATATCTCGCTCAAGTCGGAGAAGCGACTGAATTTGTTTTTCAAATTCGACCTGCGTAAGAAAAAGCTCCCCCTTTTCAAATGTGACAGTTCGCAGTTGATATTCGGGTAAAAAAAAACCTTGGGATATGCAGCAAGGACCGGCAAGTCGCTCACTCGATACATCTAAATAATGCATTTCAAACCTGAAGCCCCGACTGTCATCAGGCAAAACAGGACGCGTCACATCCTCGAGATCTAGCAGAAGAGTGCGCTGTCACTTCTTCATATTTTATCGGTTTATTCGAACTCAGGTTTTGTCTCACCAGAATTTTTCATCGTTTTTTGTAAAAGCAACGATTTTTAATTTCACTTGTAAAGATTGTGGTCAGAAATCTGTCGATATTAAAAAATAGGACTTGAGAAATAATAGAAATGCACAAGTATAGACTTTCAATGTCGTGGGACTGAGAAAAATTTCGAAACGTCCTTGATTGTTTTTATTTTTCATCATTGCCGAAGAGTATAGTTGTGGATAACGAAACTAAAGTGAGTTTGTTTTTTTTTTTTTTTTTGCTGCAACTGGAAAAGCAATAATCAATTTATATCGATATCTCATTCAACTGAAAAAATGTAGGTGATCAACTAATAAAACAAACAAATCTAATGTTGCAGTAATCAAAAAAATTAGTATTCACAACTGAAATTACACTGTTTCAGTAGCTTACACTTGTAATTCATTTTATTCTAATTACAATAATGTTTGAAGCGTGATTGTAACGATACGTATTTAACTAAAATTTTCTAGTAAGAAAGCTTCCGAAATAGTTCAACATTTTGAACGGCAAGCTTATCGAAATTGGAATTTACACAATTGTAATGTAGAGAATATTCAACGTGCCGATAAATTTTTAAAAGTGATCAGGTGGATGTAGAAAATTATTATCAACCCTAATAGTATTCTTTAGAGTGTAATTTACGATATTTGAAACTTCCAAATCACCAGTGTTTCAGTAACAAGTATACAATATTAAATTTACTATCATTTTATTCAATTTTTTGCAATTTTGCATACTTACAGTCACCTTCCTCCTTCCATACACCGAAAATTCAACTCTTATACCGTCATTATCTTCATAAAGTGACTACCGTGTATTTTATTTTTTTTTTTTTTCTCTTTTTGCTTATATTTTTCCACCTCGAAAATTTCCGTATTCTGATATTTCTACACTCTGACCGCAATTCCACTGCCTCGTCTGTTTCTTTTCCTGTCTCGTATCTCTTATATATATATATATTTTTTTTTTTTCATTTCTTCTCTTACCATAGATTTTCTCCCTTTTTATTCAAAGTTTTGCATTATAAGAGAAGGTGTGCGGCGGTGTAACAAAGTGTCAGAATTTGCCCTCGAGCCTCGGACTGGAATTGTTACCAAACAGTCGGTTAGGTTGGGTTATGGTTGAGGCAATAAAAACCGGGTAAAAACTCCCTCGGCGTGATAGGAGCCGGAGGAAAAGGTTCATTACGGAGGGAAAGAAAAAGCAAGACTGTAAAGTCGCGCGTACAAAATAAGCGTTATTTACATCTCGGTTAACACTGTCGTCCAATAGATACATTGTCGCAATATAAATGCTAAGCGACTCGTTTGTTGATACGAAAATCTTTCGTATTAATAAAAAAAAAAAAAGTCATTTCACGCCGCATCGCGATTATAATGTAGTCACCAGCAGATCCCGCATGACGAATTTTCACGAATCATTGGATTATTATCGAATTTTATAACGTTCATGAATTTTCACCGATGCGTGAGAGGAAAATCCTGCGGCCATATTCATCGACCTTCGAATAGTCGGACTGCAGTTCGGGTATTTTTTGCACACGCGAGGTAATTCAAGCGGATAATTGTGATACTGTCATACGCAACAACCGGGATTTTGATTTTCATCTCGATTTTGCAAGCCGTTTCGAACGGCTGTGCACCGATTTAAAATTCGTGTACGTAACGCGAATTATGAAACAACACCGAAGCGCGCAAATGCACGTGGAAACATTTTGAAAACCGTAGGAAATATTCATCTGTGCCAAATTAACGAGAAAAAAAAACCAGTCATTTTTCTTATTGCTTGTAAACGTGTAAATGTGTGAAAAAAAAAAAATAAAAATTCCGTTGCAACGTCGAATCTAAATAACCGATATTTTTCGTCCGGTGAAAAAAATAACCAGCCATAAAAATCGTATCGCTCTCGTTTGTTCGTGAGAAGCAAAACGCAGAGTAACGTGTTGAAAAAAAAAAAAAAAATTAAAAAATGCTGAAAGAATTTTCACTTTCAGAAAAGTTTTGTAACACTTTTAGTTCTTACGTACCTCGAATGATCCTTGACTCAATGATCGATAGAACTGAAAATTCGCTCGCGGAAATGATATTGTGATTCGGTGAAATCGTGTCCGTAAAAAATGTCGACATCTGGTTGTACTCGTTGGATGTTAGCGGGAGGTTGGAAACGTTGGCCTCGTTTCCCTGCGTCTTTCCATGTGCATAGCGTGCATTTATGTACATCCTCACCTTACATATACGTGGGATAGAAAACCGCGGCGAAGGCCATTTCAAAGGTTATCCTTGCCTGCAGCTGGACCACTGCCAGAATTCTATGTACCGATGGGGTTCGGATAAGTGATTCCATCCTGAGCTTTGTGATTACAGGAGAAGCCGAGCTTTTGTGCCTCGACTATTCGCGGCATTCCGAACATTTGATTGGATTTCTAGTGTCTCGATATCCGGTTGGTCAGCTTACGTCACACGTCTTCTGTGAATTGCACTTTGGTCGTAGAAAATTACTCGATAATCACTTTCGCTAAAAAGGTATGCAAAAAAATTCCCAGATCAATCCAAGAGTTTTAAGAATTTTTTAGATTGTTTCGTAGTGGTGAAATTTCGACGATAATCTACGATCGTTCAATGAAACTTGCATACCTAAAAAAAAGTACGGATAATCGATGTGAAATTTTATCGGCTGGTTTATAGATGCGTCATTTAAAATGATATTAATTTCTGTGTTATATCATCACCGGATCATCTGTTATATATTTTATTTCCATGTCTAATTGTAAGGTTAAAAAATTTCTATCTCTCCCTCGACCTTCAACTCTTGAATTACGTGAGCGATTCTACAAGCTCAAAAGTAGAAAAACTTTTTCTCGAAGTTTGATGCACGAGTAGCTGATGACGAATACGTGAAGGAAAACTGCTCCGAGTATACGCAATATATCCTTCGACTTTTTTTTCACTTACGGAATGTCCGGCGAGAAAGATTAATTTAACGGCGTAATCCGAGCAGTTGTTAGACCGAATGCCAAAAGTTCAGTTCTCATGCTCACGGAACGGCGTTCAACTCGAAAAACGGCTGGAAATTCATCACCGCGTTTATAGAAGTCCGTTAATAAATTCGTCGTCGGATATGAGAAACGAATTTGGAGCGATTGCGCCGGTTGATAATAGGAATGAAATATTTTCCACCGCATCGGGTGTGCAGAATGTAATAACAGAGGGAATTAGGGAATCAGGAAAGCCTCGTTCATCCCCGGAACAGCTATACGTTAACGAATGGTGGCTAATTATTCCCAATCGAAAATTACGCGCCTCGGTGAAATTGGAATTAGTCTTTAAAAGTGAATTTCTACCGTTAACACGCGGACAGATTGGTTTTCTACTTGATTTTGCGCGGCGACGAAGCGCCAGATGTGATGATAGACGATTTTCCTAGCGAGCAAATTTCGATGATGAATAAGCTCTTCCAAGTTTCAAGAAAAGTTTCTTCCGTTGCAAGCAACGCAGCGAAGTAGCTGCTCTTTGAAAATAATCCCATTAGTCTGATAGCAATGAGAGATCTGAACGTAGATTCCTGTGAACAATGAAACGACCGAAAAGCAAAGATATTTAACCAATCAACCGCATTGTGAAGTTAACAACTTGTGAAATTAAAAAAATTTAAATCCGCCGGTTTGAAGTTGGTTACGCATCTGTCTGAGCTGAGATAGAAATTCAAGTTTCGGTGCTTTACAATCACGTTTTCCAATGATTACGGAATGAAAGCACCCAATCGACCTTGAAGATAATTAGCAATAAGTTTCGAAGCCACCGTCGCTGATTCGATAAGGCTTTGGACGGACGCAAGTTCGT
Organism: Neodiprion lecontei; assembly: GCF_021901455.1. Classification (NCBI taxonomy): domain Eukaryota; kingdom Metazoa; phylum Arthropoda; class Insecta; order Hymenoptera; family Diprionidae; genus Neodiprion; species Neodiprion lecontei. The sequence goes on from NC_060262.1 coordinate 3,536,639, forward strand.
CTAATTAACACTCCCACCCATGATACAACGGGCCACATGCCACGTGATAATAACAGGAGCTGAAACGTGGTTGCGGGTAGAAATTTCTTGGCCAAACGATGGAATAATTATTATTAAAGGGGATATCGTGTCTGATCAAATATTAATCCTGGCAGAATTTTTCAGATTTTTGTCAAATTTTTAATTTTGATCGGTCGATAAAATCATTTCTAAACATTGTAGAAAATTTAAATTGAGTCAAAGAGAAACGAAATAAAAAAAAAAAAAAAAAAGACACAGGGTACCTTTCAAAGTGAGAACAATCGTAGAAAAAATTGCGCGCCAAATCTAAGAGGTCAAGGGTAAAACCGAGGTCAAATTGGCGTGGAATGCCCCATACAAACACTACGGATTACAATTACGGTTAATCTTTTCGACGCCTAATGTCCACAATATTTTCAGCCTATCAAATTTCATTTTAAATTCCCGGCACACACGGAGAAAACCGAATATATACGCAAGCATAGAACGTATAAAATGTAAAGCGAATGGCTGGTGTCGGGGTAAAAGTTTCGTTAGCCGGTATATTTAGGGACAATTGACTGCAGTATATAAGGCATGGAAGCTGCGGCAAAGAATAATGATTGGATTAGCGTGTAACTGTATCCACAATGGAAGTGAAAAGTAAATTTGTAAGCCGTGACGTTGAGTAATTCTTGACTGTCGGTAGCAGAGCTTTAAAGCTGAGTGAAACAACAACGAATCAATTATTGCATACATGTTATATTTCTAGAATAATAAATGAATTATTTTTATCGGTGAAATTTTTCTTATTAACGAAGAAACAATTGAACACTGTGCAGATGTTGAATATTAAAAACTCACCGCACACTTCCAATGTTTTTCAATCAACGATGAATCAAATAAAGTTTTGCGTCACTTTACGTCCTCGTTCATTTAAAACTTTCACTTAAAACGCAGCATTGAAATATTCTGTTTGCTGAATGCAAACTGATTTTATAATTGAATCACAATCACGATCAACAAAATTCCCCTTTTCCTGCTCGGTAATATATTCGGTTAGTTCAATTCGTTCGTTTCATAGATTCTGCATCAAAACGTGGTCGGCAAAACAAATGGTACGAATATTGATTATTCCCAAGGGACGCTGAAAAAAATCACACTTCATATTTATACCAGAAATTTCTTGTAAAACGGATATCGTTACTCACGTAACTGTTTAATGTGATTATTGCCTCAAATATTAGCCTTTATGGTTATTGCAACAATAAATTTTGTTGTTTCGATTATTGCATTTTTTCAGGTTAAATTAATCCTCAACATTAACTAATCGTTAAAACAATATCAAATTATTGCAATGGTTAAAAGAAAATATAGCATAGCTGACCATGATTAAAATAAATTTTAAGACATACTAGGTTTTCCAATTTTCATTTTATGCTCAAAACTACGTTTTTTGAATATAATAATAAACGATAATAATACCGCTATAAATAGAAATTTCCCTCGATGCAATTAAAACGAAATTCACCGCCAGTCCGCGCTGCAAAATGAGGTTATAACGAAGTCCGTAGCTGCGAAACGCTTCGTGAAATCAAATAATGAAATTGTTCTCTGCCGTCGAAAAGCTCCTTTATTTTTTTCCTCGATCTGATTTACATTACTTATATACTTACGCACTAGGGCTTTCGGTAAATGTCCCTCGTCATTGTTTTCATCCAATTTTAATGCATCTAATGTGTTGTTGATTTCAAAATCAATTAGTCGAATTTCAGGTAGTTTTGCATGACCATAAATTTGCTAAATTAAACTACCTCGAAAGGGCTTTGAATGACTTTGAATCGGTTGAAACAAACTTTCAACGAGTGTTAAAAAAAAACTTAGATATCACAAGAATTGACAGTCGTAAATGTTTTCCGACCTCAGATTGTGCATTGATTTAAATGTCGTAAAAAAGCTCCTCCGCAGTTCAATGTAATCAAAGCTTTTCAGAATTATCTTGTACGGTGTTCGAATTACCGCGCGACTGTAAAGAAAAGGTGCAAATAAATCGAGTGAAAATGAGTCAATTGTTCGGCAAAGCGATGCGGCCTGATTAAATCCTAGGCTTTGTAGGTGTCAGGAACAGAACATGATCAGGAGAGCTTATTTTCGCTGGGTCGTGAACGGCAAATGGTTAAGGAATATACCTCAGTTCTAACGCTGGAGAATAGAACCACGATTTTGAGAGCCTCGATCCGGTATATATTTGCTCACTATACGTGCCGCCCTTTCCCATATACGAGGATCTGATGAACGAAGGTTGGCCGAGGGGCAATTTATTTTAAGAGCTCTTTCAAAGGGAGGAAAAGCCAAACCTTTCTCGTCTAAATAGAACTTCGTTTTGTGAATTATACCGATAGACTGATTTCGGAAATCGTGAAAATAATTCAAACACTTCGTTCGACTCGCGATCTGGAAAGGAAGAAATTCGATTATCGATATATGCAAAAAATTAGATCAAAATGTGAGGATTCTTTCGGGAGTAAATTTCATCCAAATGCAATTCCGTTCAGGCCCTGACAAGAAAAAAAGAAGCAACGATTCAGCAAAGTTTGGAATTTTTAACGTCAGGATTAGGTTACAATTTTTCCAACCGTAATTGATTTCAAATTTCAATCTAAAGCTAGGATCAATATGGTTGATATATACTAAAGGAGAAAAGTGCAAGCTTTTGTCGAGATTGAAGACTTTGGAATTCTTGTTAGTTTAATTTGGTTCGCGTTTTTGGATTTTAAAATTTCGCGGACAGATTATTTCTAAGGCTAATATAATAAGGCGTAAAATGTAGAGAAAAAGATAATTTCTGTGAAAACGAAAACGCTACAGAGTTCCAACTTTTCTTAATTCGTTATTCTGAGGTGAAATTCCAAGTTATACTTGGCATGGAACGTGCCATTCTTCTCAACCCTGATTACGGCTATTAATCATTTTCAAAGATTGGACCGGCAATCTCTTGTCGAAATCTAAATACGCACTTTATTTCACACCCTTCATAACTCGATGTGATTGAAGATGAACTTCTTTTTCAACTTTACCGGAACATTCAAGAATTAATTCAACTTCCGCAGATAGCGGAGATTTCTCGAAATTTTATATACTTTACGGCCAATTAATTTTTACAACAGGCCCGAATGCCCCGCTCTTCGGCCACACGGCATTGCTTTTTTTTCACGTAGAATAATCGAATCGTTGCGTACATTTTAAACATTTGAACGTAAGCTTGGAGTTAATATCGACCTTGAATTAAGGGGAGGTTGTAGTTTGGCAAAAAATCAATAATTTTTATTAATTTTATAACGAGATAATGCCGTAGTTTGAGTATTTATCAAAACAAATATTATATTTGTAAGCTCCGAAATTCCCGTTAAAAATAAAAAAAAAAAAAATTAAAAATACTGTAATTATAAATCAAAGCTTGTATACATCGACGCTTTATTTTAAACAGCTTCAAAGCGTTTGAAAATGTAGAAAATTTTTGTTTGTGATTCGAGTGTTTATTATTTTTTTTTGTTTATAAATAAATGAAACGTATCGATTTTCGGCCAAGAAAGTGAGAATTAGAAACGGAATCACCGATCCGTTTCACGATATTTGACAAGATGCTAGTCCAAGCCTAAAGTCGTTACCTGAACAGCCTTCGCGCAGCGATCTTTCCCCGACATCAGCGCTGCCTTAAAAGCCTTTTAAGGTCCGTAAAGGTAATTCAATTTGGGCGGCGGCACGTAGTGCCAACTTCAGGTTCATCGGGTGGTTCAGTGATACTGGCGCTTTTCCGTGAACGAGGTAAAAGAGGAAAGAAAGCAGAAAGCAGAAAGGAAGAAAGGAAGAACGGATGAAAAGGGTGTCGAGACCCGCGAGATAATTTGACGTTTCGATAACGCTATTCAACTACGTTTTCTGATCAATCTGATATCGGTTCTCCCTTCTTTTCACCCCCTTGATCTAATGTGCAGGAAAAAAAATTGGCTTCCAAAAACGAGCCTGGAAAAGCCGGTTTATTCGCATAAATGAAACTCAAACGTCGATCTGAAAGAACAATCTAATACCCGCTTTACTAATGCACTCAAAATCAATTTATACGCGTTCGAGTTGGATTCATATAAATAATATGCGTATATTTTTTCATGTGGTTAAAATGGGATTGCCGTTGTAAGCCGAATTCGGAAAGCTGGATGAAAGTTGACGGCTGGTTTAACCTTAAGTTGGAAAGTTAGTCTCTTTCGGCAAAACTAATTACGATTAATTATTTAACGGAAAGTTAAAGCAGTGATAAGAACCTTGCACAATTCTGTATCCCGTTTTCTCAACCCCGGTTTTAAACCCCACAAGGTGAAACAAGCATTGACATTGTTTTGACACTTGTCTAATGGTTCGATCGAAATGGAACGGCTTTCAATACTACGCCGTTAGTCAGACACAAGAATTAGATTAACGAGGCGACGGATTGACGGAATTTGAACACGAGCTCAGCTCATTCAGTTGCGAGTCTGATTTTGAATTCCGTGCCATGCGCCGTTTCCCTGTTTCGCGGTATTGTGTCAACTCAAATCGACCTCATCATATGCAGTTCGAATGGTCGAAGCTGCAAACAAGTTTTGATTAAACGTACCGGATTTACGCGAATGCAATTACAACCATTCAGAAATTTCATCACTCAAAGTTTTATTCAAAGCAGATTATACGAGATTCGACGATGTGCAGAAATTCTGTGACCATTCGGACGGAAGAAATCCGACGTCATGCGGGAACGTCGGAATTTGGTACATTTAGAACTTCAACCCACGTCACTGTACCAATTCAAAAGTTAGAGGATGGATAGGATCGACGTATAACAGTGATATGTCGCGTCGCAACTTACGGTCCCACACTTGGATCGAGGGTTCGAGTCCAAGCACGTAAAACCAATCAGTGGCACGAGCAGCCAGATGTGATTCGAAGGTCACGTGGGACACGTATTTCCAGATAATTTGAGGCGAAAGTGTTGGGAAATATCAGGGTTTTCGTAGTTGGCCAGTTTTCCAAAGCCCTTAGCTCTTGGTATGGCGATCCGTGTGGAACACTTACGATATATTTCTGCGGGAAGGTGCTTTCGAAAGCGAAGAATAAAGTTTGCGTTACCGGATACAATTAGGTATGCAAAGAGAGTTCGGAACGCAGATTCCTGCACCGACACAGTTACCGACACTTAGCCAAGACGCAAACTCTTTTCTAGAAAATTCGAGGGCGGGGGATATTCTTCACCTTGAGAAACTTTACCGATCATCCGATAATTTTATTGCCCTACTTTACTGGCGATCTACTCTGCCTTGCCATAGTTGCAACATTCATGGAACAAAATTCCGAGAGGTATTGATAAAGTCAATGAGAATGGGGGTATCCCCTATACTCGGATCTTCTAGAAAAGGGTTCGTTTCTTGGCTAAGTGTCGGTAACTGTGTCGGCTCAGGAATCTGCATCCAGAAATCACCTTTTATACATAATGATACAACGGGGTGAAAAAAAATATACATATGCCAGAAAAACAAGTCACGCTATCCTCACTGAATTTCGTAGATGGCCTCTGACGATCTCTTGCAATATTCTGGTTTATTACAGTATGTTTTTATCAACTTTTCCTCGCGCCTTTGAACCCCTGCAATTATACCTCAAGCAGATTAACGATGCGAAATGTGGGCAAGGCTTGGTCCTATTATATCTACACGATTGGAAATTATTGTAATCCGGAGTTATACGCAATCTCGAGGCATTGAATCCTCCCGGTGATGAATTAATTCTTCGACATTCGGTCGTATGTTACTGATTAATAGAACGAAAGGTAGTGCACGCTTTGAATTGAATTGGAAGGCTCAAGGGTTGCCGGAAAAGTTTGGAATTTTTATCCACCGCACAGATTTAAATTGGAAAACTGCAATTTCACTGAAGTGGTGGACAAATTTTATCAATCAATTCCACATGTTAATTTATATCTCGGCTCAATTCTTGTATAAATCTGACCTCTGTAACCGGATTTGTTGCAAGGTTATGGAAAGTGGAAAATATTTTAAGAAAATACATTATTACGATCACGATGACTCCTGATCTTTTTTTTTTTGTATGTTTATTATTTTTTTTTTTAGTAATATTTCATTTTTTTATTCTGTATTCGTGCGAACTTCTAGTGAAAAATTCTATTTTCTTCACCGCAGTAAAACATCTGTGCTGATGAGTCGAGGTGAAATTTCTCCTGACATGAATTAGCTACTCTTGACTAAAGAAAGACCGACATAGCAAAAGGCCGGAGGAAGTTTTCACTGATCCAGCGATAAGTTACAGGGGTTTTCAAGAATAGCTCCAATTCTGAAACCCTCCCGAAAACTTTCTTATCTCCGAGCCAAACTTATTTTCTCTCGCGAATTTGATGAACCAGGGAAAACTTCTTTTTCCTTCCTTTTTTCCACATCCTTTTATCAACAAAGTCAAGCTGCGGTCGTATCAAAATTTTCACCCTTCGGACTCCGGAAATTTTTGTTTTCGCGCTTGCCGATATTTCTAATAAAAAATTATTTGAAAAAAGCGCAGTAGAGCTTACCACAAAATTTTTACTTCCTCTTTGAAAATTGAATATCGTCAACGAAACTTGACCGATATTTTCTAATTTCATGCGCGATGGAAAGCCCTTCGAAAGTTTTGAGCTTTTCACGAAATGCGGCAAATTTCGAGCTAATAAATCAGACGCGAGAGCGAAATCTCGATGAAAGTCCGAAAGTCCAACGTATCAAGAGGATTTGCCGCAGAGCCTCTTAGACTGCGAAGACGGGTTTTTCAGTCACTTTGTAAAATTGGCTGATCAATTTACCCAGTGTTTCAAAGTGCTTCTTACAATATTCTGAGCTTCCTCAGCGAGTGTTTTAATCATCATTGATTCGTCATTGAGCTGAGTGTGCTGAAATTCATTCAACATCTCGAAATACTAAAATCGTGTCTTCGTGATTGGAAAAAAACCATTGTTTGTGCTTTTTTGTATTTTCTCTGTTTCCTCGAGAATAAAAAAAAAAGCAATTCACGTCGTCACAAGCAACCGATTTCATTAAATATATATACACCTTAGCATGGGTGACGCGATATTACTGTGATTTTGAACCCACCGTTTTTTCTTTTTTTTTTTTTTATCAACTTCCGTTAAATCGCGAAAAGTAAAAATATAACCCAACTATTTTTGGTTCCTCTGCTTAATACGTTCGTAAAATTTTTTCCTACGCATAGATTCAATTCTTGCGGTTCAATCGTGGCTTTGCGTAGCTGATCGTCGGATATGACATCGGTATAATTTTCTCATCAATACATCCGACGGAGAGGATCGCGAATAATCCATCGGCAGAGGCGGGAATTATCGATAAATAATCAAGGCGGAGTTGTTATACCTATTCGGTGGTACATAATCAGGCCTGAGAGACTAGCGGCCCTTTTTCTGGCGATCCATATTTTCTGCATGCAGGAAAAGCTCCCGCGACTCGAGCTTACATCCACCTCGCCTTGCCTTGCCCCACACTGCAATGTCCAATGTGTCAAGTTCATCAGCTAAAAATCGATATTCCCGCACGCCGAGGGGATCGCAAACAAGGACAGGCTTCTTAAAGCTAAGGTCCATGCTGCAAGCGCGGAAAGCTTGCGCCTCGAGTCTCCGAATTGTCATTCGATGCTTAGCTAGAGAACTAATTTCGCAGGAATTGTCAGATTTCTTCGGAATTTCGAAAACAACTTCAGTTTTTTTCAACGTTTCAAGAAAACGTCAGTTATAACGCGTTTGCATTTACAGCTGTGAGAAATTTGATAATCAATTCGTTCTACAAAAAAATCAAATTACAATTTGTAAATTGCGACGGTAATGTTGTTTGTTACTGGAAATAAAGTTGTAACACAAATCACATCCGTACATTTTTCCAGATGAGCGTTTACCAGAAATTTTAAATCAAATGCAGCGATTGACTGTGTTGGGAAATTGTGATTAGATCGAATCAAGATATTTAATACAATTAAAAAGTTTCTTTTCATCCGAATGAAAAAACGAACTACTCCAATAATTGTAATTCAACCAAAATTAACGATTGGTACAAATGCAAATTACATCTGTCTTGTTTCGATCTAAATACAGAATAAAAATTGCGTTCACCCAAATTACAAAATATAAATGTAATTTATAATTTACTTGTTACAAATCGTTATTGGAGCGGTCTCTGAAACTGATTTTAACTGATTTAGAATACTGCAGACCAGGGATTCAAAAACTTGGATTAATCAATAATTTCAAGCAGCTATTTTGAGACACGTAAATTTATATGAAATCTTATTTCGTCCTTTGACTGCTTTTAAATTATCTCTGTTTGATCTCTTCGCAAAATCCTGTAATATCTGATCGAATTTCACATCAGAATCAGATTATTGTTCTTATCATGAAATTTATGCAAAGCTCGATTTTATAAATACGTAGGTTATAAAGTCTCATACGATTCAATTGTTCAATTATATTATTAAACACCATATCATGAGATCCGTTAAACCGTAGACAAAATTTCGGTCCATGGTATGTAAGTAGTAGAAAATTGTTCAAAAAATTATTTCCATGAAGTATCGCAACGGTTTTTTAAATGCATAAAATACGACGGCGTTCCACGAAATTTGATCAATTATAATATATAGTATGTGGATATAAAATGCCAAGAAATCGTGCGTAATTTTCTGGATTCTCTGTCGAATCGTGTGAAAATTCCATATTAAATATAACGTTGAATCCTACTTATGGTCGTCTGAAATCTATTCAAGTCCATTTCATTGCTGTAAAATCTAGTGGAGCTTACTGGAAAACATAAACTGTGAAATTCTATTAGACCCCAGAGATAATGAAATCTCATGTAGGTAATACTGCAGACTTGAGAGGAATTTTGTCAAGGTTTCGTAATAATTTGAGATCTTTGAGACTCGACGCGGTATCGTCGAAATCTGAAAATCATTTATTCCCCTCGTAACAAAAACACTCGTGTATAATAACTTGGGTTACGTATCACTAATTGATTGGCCCGAGGTCAACAGGTATTTCGTCTTTGATACGTTATTTTTTTATGATTTTTTTTTTTTGATACGTTCAATTTTTCGTGCTCTTGTCTAATTTGATCTTGACTGTGACTTCAGAAGATTGGACGATATCATACTTCTTTAGATATGCCTGAAAGACATGAAACAAACAGTTTTTGTAACTTCCATAAAGTATCGGATTTATTATTTTGATTTTCTTGTCTAGACTGCGAGGATATTGTACCAGTGTTTTCTGTAGCTTTTGTCCGAATTTGTAATTCCGTCATTATATTTAAGAGTGAGAGGGATGACGATTGTATGAGGGAATGATTAACGGAACATTATATCTCGATAAGTTTATACAAAATTATCGTTAGGACTTCGTTATTGTTGTTTTTTTTTTTTTTTCTTTTTCAGCTCACATGAAATGTTTTTTAAAAGCGAACAAAATGGCAATTTTAAACTCGTTTTGTCCATACGCTATAAGCAAAAATATATGGAAAACCATTTCTTTTAAATGGACCATATTTAACGAGACTTGGTAATAAAAAATTTTGAAAAAAACTATGACCGAAATATCAGAATTCGATGAAAAACATCCGAATAATGCTCGCGAATGGAATTTGTCCACATTGACTTTGGTCACAACTGTTCAACTTTCGTGTAATCACCATGAATTTATTCATTTCATCATTTCAATTTTTTATTCCATCAAACTTTCCTCAAGACTGTATACCAAGGACCAAAGTATCTTTGTTCTTTCTCTTCATTAAATCGGAGACTCGATTCCAGGGTCAACAAATTTTTTAGTCCAATTCCAAGCCGCAAACATCGAGAAAAGAAGAAAAGCACATAGCACAAAAAAATATCGTGCGGGTGCCCTGAAACCTTTGGTTCATTTAACAGGAAACTCTCTGTATACTTTTCAAGCTGCTCGGTGAATTCAAATGTTATTTAGGAAGAGGGAAACGGAAATTGCGTATCGAATACCGTGTGGTCTGATATTTGTTTTACAAGAAGATGAAGAGGAAGAAATAGAAGAAGGATGTCGATTCAGTTTTTTCTGTGTCGTTTTTTCTATTTTTATTTTAGATTTTTTCCACGATTTTTTTCATACTGCGTCTATGCCTCTATATATGAATATACATACATACATACACACATATATATATATATATATGTATATATGTTATACTTCCTTTTGTGCCTCTCTTGAAGCAAAGCCGACCTCTCATCCCTTGCTTTCGATCAAATAGCGGAGGCAATTTTTTCCCCCGCAGAAAAAAAACGAACCCATTCAAAACCGAGGTGTGAAAAAAAATTGTGTGGGCGGGATAGAAAAAAAAAAAAAACAATGTGAAAACAAAGAAGGGAAGCATAAAAAAATAAAGATAGGAATCTTGGAAAATATGCATTTTTTCACGCTCGCTCAGTGTAAATATACTCGACGTTCTCCACCCTCGCCATTTTTTTTTTTTTTTTTGATTCCGTCTCGCCGTTCATTTGTTGTGACAAAGTGACTTGAGGAAAGTAAGTCTGCCAGAACTTTAAAACTGTTTCACTTGCGTTTGGAGATCTTGGACGGTCTCATGCTTTCCAATTTCGATGTACAGAGAAACATCAACATCCGCGGTGCTCAGTGTGTATGAGAAAAAAATCCCGATCCATGAAAAGAGTTTAAAAAAATTGCGCGATAATCTTCCAAAGAGAGAAATTTACAATGTTTTCGTACCACAGTCAAAAAATATATTAAATTCTGCAAGATGAAAAAGGAGAAAGACGGATCCAAGCGACTGATGGATAAATGATTTATTTATTTTTTTAAACCCTTACATAATAGAACAAATTTTTTCATTATTTATTTCCGTTATTTCTTAAGCGGTGAGTATAAAAAAGAGTCTAGATTTTTGTTGGTTTGAAAGTAAAAAATTAGACAAGCTTAACTTGGATGATCATAAAACACTGTCCTTCGAATGCACTCTAGCCCAAATTTTTGATAAGACTCATACTTCAGACTCACTATCAGCCTGTCACCCTTCTTACAAGACCGAAACTGCAGAAGTAAGAAGTAAGTTTCGGATAAACTTTTGGATTGACTCAATTTTGTTGAATTTAGGAAAAGTCTCGAGTTGTCCTTTCTTCTTTCTTACCGTAATTTTGTTTCGCGCCTTTTTCTCGTACTACTAGTTTTTTTTTCCTTTTCTTTTTCCTTCATTTATCTTGTTTCTTCTCAACGTTCCTCAAGAATTTTCTACGACGTACCGCGCGGTGACATTTAACTCGGTCAGGGAACGCTTGAAAATCCAATAGGTACATTTTTAGAAGTAATTTTACGAGCGGTTAATTTCTAATACAGAAAACACCGAACAGCAATTTCAAAGAGGTGAAAAAAAAAAAAAAAAAAAAAACGGTTCAGAATCAAATCATTTTCACGAATAAAATAGAGTTTCAATTTCATTGCTGGTTAAATTCGTGAAAATTTTACTGACTGAAAATATGTAAGCAAGCATCGAAGCACGTTTGAACGTAATTTAATATCGTGCATAATAAATCACATGGTTGCGACAATTGTTGTGAATTTGTAAACTTTTTTTCTGTGTCGTATTTGTTCTTCCAACAACTCGTAACAGCGTAAAAACTCTTTTCAACCCCGAATCATATCCAATTGGTAATATTGTGCGCGTGCAAAGAATTCATAACATAATCACGGGAGCAGAGCGCGTTTGCTAGTTCAAATTTTCTATTGAAATACGTTGGCAAAAAGCGGGCGAGCCAACGACAAAGCCCGACCGAATTGCAATTCGCAATTTGCAATTTGTGATACCGAATTGCGGAGAGCGGTTGATCATTCGTAATAATTGCTTGCGCGGATTACATCGAATCATAAACAGCACCTCGGTGACCTTAAAAGCTGGCGTACACGGAGGGCTAGACGACCAAGACAAATACGTCTCGCCCTGAGATCGATTCACAGTTCAGTTAATTGCTCCAAACACTAAGCAGCCAGAGCTTGAGCTTAGACGAGGGCCTGAGGCAGCTGCATTGAATAGTCGAATTCCAGTCGCACAAATACGACTTCTGTATGATTAGCTCGTTATTCGTCGGTGATAATGGACATTGGCTTTGCCGTAAGCTCATCGTTGTCTCGACTAAAACATGCGTAAGCCGATAAGCGCCGACTGAGAGAAATTTTTAGTTCCGGTTACCGCTCAGTCCTTGACTATTTTCATTTTTTACCATAAATTTAACGCTTGTGCAAGAATAAATCGACGTTAAAGCCTTGTTTAACTAAAAAAGTAGAGTAAACCTCAGAAACTGATTTTGCGTTGCAATTAGCAAAAAAGGATCGACAGTAGGGCAAAATGGTTAGGCGTACTTCGTTTTTCGTAATTCCAACGATATTCAAACAGTTTTTTTTTAACGATACCTGTTTTACTGAATTTTTATAGTTACCGTGGCAAATGAAATTTTTCTCAGTGCAGACTGTCGTTCAGCGAGTCGGAAAAGGAGAGAACAACGTTTCGATTAAGAGATGAAGTGATCGTTGAGGCAATCATCATCTGATTTCAGAATGCGGTGTCGATGATAACCATGGCTGAGTCAGGAGTCAGAAAAAAAGGAAAATACCGCGTTCAAAAGTTTGTAAAAAAGTAGACGCGAGACATTTTGAAACTATAACTTACCGGTCTCGATCTGCGGAAATTTATGTTTCAGGCATTTTACTGGAATAAGCAAATTTCCATTCTTCTGTATTCAGAAATCAATGTGATACCTGACGTGTGATTAACCTAACGTAACCAAGAATCATTCTGACCTAAGTGATTCCAACCTAAATCAGAATCATTCTAAACAAAGTTGTCATAAACTGGGTTGGAATCTTTCTGACCTAAGTCGTACTAACCTTGATTAGAAATATTCGAACCTAAGATATTCTGACCTGACTTAAAATAACTCTGACCCAAGATGTTCCAGCCTGTGTCAGAATCATTCTAATCTAAGTCGTCATAACCCGAGTTAGAATCGTTCTAACCCAAGTCAGAATCATGCTAATCCAAGTCGTCATAATCCGAGTTAGAATCGTTCTAACCTAAGCCGTTCTAGCTTAAGTTAAAATCATTCCAGCCCAACACGATCTCACCGAAGTCAGAATCATCGTAACCCAAGTGGTTTTAACCTAAGATAAATTCATTCTAACCCAAGTCGTCATAATCTAAGCTAGAGTCGTTCTGACTCTGAAAAGTCTAAATAACATGTTACTGTGTGACGAAGTTTGGTCAAAAAAGAAAAAAAAAACATTTCCGACGAAGACAAAAATGGTCTTCCAAAGTGGGACCTTTCACGTTCCGCGTGGATTCTGCTCCTCGAGAATTAGAAACCTCGAGAACAAAACGTCAACTAAAATCGCGTCTGACTAGGTTGAGGTGTAAATTTTCGAGCCTGGTTAACTGCATTACAGCCAATCACCGGCTGGATTTGAACCGAGAGTAAAACAGCTCGCTCCTGCGGGAGTCTGGAAGGGAGACTTACGTATTAATTAGCAATGACTCAAAGCTACTTAACTTACACCGTATTCGTGTTAACGTGGCGCAGTCTGTTGATGAAAAGTACATAAGGATTTGAATAAATCGTCGATGGGCAATTAAGCTCAATGAAATTTGGCGAATTTCGAATCGAAAGTAGTAGAGACTTTGGTGCAACGGCAGACTGCGACGGGTAACTTGACCCGGGTCTCGGTAGGAAAGTTAACGAGCGTCGTACAGCCAAAGCGGGAAGTTACGGAGAGTCAGGAGGTGTTTTATTATCCGGTGTTTGTCATCACGCAATACATTCGCTGTGCGTTTGTAGGAGGAATTAGGAACACTGACTGCTAACCCCGAGTCTCTAATCTCTGAGGATTTAATTATAACTTCTATCAATTAATTAACCGACTGTTTAGTAATCCTGGCGGGGGTTACACAACCTTGCCATAACCAGCTGCGATATTATCTCTCAATAGTTGACTAGACGGTTATATAGTCGAAAGCTGCCAGCTCAACAAACTTGTACCACTGGAATAATTTGATAAAGACCAGATAAGACTCGAGATGGTACATCGGGGTGAGATTCGAGAGAACACGGAGAGAAATTTTTTATTTTTTTTTTTTTACCAAAGTTCGAACCCTCGCCGAGGGACTTTGCGAGAACTTCTCCAACAGTCGTCGGAGAGTTCTAAGAAGAAAGGACGAACTTGAAAACGTCTCAGCGGTCGTTGCTAATTGGTAGTAAGAAATTCACGTATCGAACTTGTCGATGTCAGAAGATAACAATTTTTATTTAAACCCTATTAATCTGCAAAATTGGTTATTCTACAGATTTTTCGGCGCGAGTTTCGACGCACAGTTTTCATTAAAGATCAGGATTCACGATCGGGTATAATCTTCGGAAATTGAGCTTCATGTGAGAAAACGAAAACTTCCTTTCGGATCAGAGTATTAGAAAATTTCCGAGAGTGTTATAAAAGTTGAATACCGCCTCAGAGAATAAAAAAAGAAATAAACAAGTTTTCGAAATCTATCCGCACGTTTGAAAGTACTTCAAGTAATTTTAATAACGTCAACGCGTGACTTTAAATTTTGTAATAACTTACTTTCATGGAACAATTCATTTATTAAGGCTTCGTGAAGCGTATAAAACGCTGCTTTGAAAATTTTCGACAAACAAGTCAGCTAAAGTGAACGAAAGATTAACTGTTTTAACGAGGGAGGGTGCAAATGTAGCAAGATTAGAATATAGAAGAGTTCAAATGTCGAATTTTCAAAAAAGTGAAGATCTACCTCATGGAATTTTAAAATATACAATGTCCAAAAATGGAAAAGTTAGAAAAAATCCAAAATACGAAATTGACACAGTGAATAAGGACATAACAAAACAAAACGTTTACAGAATCATGAAAATCTCATCGATTCTACATTTCGATTTTCTTTATTTTGACTTCTCGATACTTCGACTCTGTATTGTAAATTTTTTTTTCAAAATTTTGTAATTCTATTAAACAGATATTTGCGTCACTATATAATTCGATATTACGGCCCTGCCACGTTTTGTGATCCGTTTCAATTTCGGTTCCACGGACTGAGCGATCTTAGAATGATCACAAAAGTGACCGAGTTCGATTTCTTGCTTATTAAAGAAATTACATCGCAGCTACGTCATCTTTGAAGCCTTAGCGAAAATTCGTCACTAGTCCTTTGAACTTGTCGTTTGTGCAAACTGCGATGCAAAAACCGCAAATAACTCAAGGATGCTAGAAGGGCGAGCGCTTCTTCGTGGCTGTGGGTGAAGGAGGGTCGAGATGCGGGTTTGGTTCGAAGCAACAGGCTAGGCGTAGGCAAAGAGAGACAAGCCCTTAATTGCCGAGTGTAGGTAGCAGAAATTACGGAGCAACACCGCTCAAAGTATCGGATTTCGATTTTGGATTACGTTAGAAATTACGCAATTTTATACAAACCTTACAAATTCCGTTCTAAAATTTAGTGTCCTAGGACTTACATTTTCGTCCACACCGATTTTTATCACCATTCGTTTGGCAGTAAATTTGAATTATTATTGTTTTTTTTTTTTTTTTTTTTCACCAAGAAATGATTAAATTCAGTTGATAAGATTTAGAAAGAAGTTTAACCGGAAGCTCGTAACCCGTTTGAAAATTTTGAAAACATACGTTGTGCTTCGAAGTGAGAAGAGAACCTTGTTCTTTGTTTCAGATGCAGTTTTTTTTTTTTTTTCTTCTTTTTTTGTTTTTACAAAATGTTTTCCAATTTTATTCGGAAATGAATTTTCTTCCCGCCCGGATGAATAACTATTTCCAAGCTTTTCGTCACAATCGTTTACACTTCGCCCCGTCACTTTACACCCGTACGTGTTTAATCTTCTTAATGAAGAATTTCTCGGCGCTTCTTTAATGTTTCTCTACGTTACGGGTAGCGACGCAAAACGTAATTCCCGTCAGGTTGTAGAAAATATTGGAGCGAAATACCGCTGATTGCATTTGACATTCAGTCTGGTTCGTAAAGTTACGTAATATAGGTACTTATATTACATAACAATCGGGGGAAGTGGTATCGATGGTAATAAATATAAAAAAGTCGTGGGTTTGCCGGTAAATTTAACGCGAAACGTGAGAGGAAATGAAATTCGCTAAGTAAGTGTATCGAAAATATTTCAAGGATTTTCCAATCGAATGTCAAAAGTATAATCGAATAAATAGAAAGCAAAGAAAGACGGAAAATTTTTGCAGAAAACTTTATTTAAATTCCACACCGCTCCGACCTGCCGACTGTTGCTTTCACAAGATCTTTCACACGAACTTCTTCACGTACGTGCTCCGAACGAAAATTATGCAAAATCAGTCGTCGAAATATTTCAAAAATACGAGATCCGTGAATAAATTGGATAAGTTATTCGTTTCTTGGGTTAAAAAAGAACGTATTTTACGATTGGCTTACATTAGGTTTCATATTCGCGTCAAAGACGACAGATTCAATATCGGTTCGAAAATTTTCGACGGTTTAATTGATAGTGGGATGATATTCATTTTCAGCATTACGGTATGCCGAAACAGAAAATAATCAATCAATTCCTTCGTTGAATTACCGTAAGTTTTCTCGACGAGCTTCGGTGAGAAATTTGAAAAATGTCAGGAATCAATATTTTTTTCGCAACCTGTACCGACGAACGACGAACACCAAAGGCTTAAGTATGCGCAAAGTTCAGCGACCTGTAATCGGTATTTCGGAGGTATTTTGATTAATATTTTTCCTTCCTGTGCCTCATTATACCCCGAATTGCTGGCAGCAGGCAATATAACCGTGCAATGATAAACTTCGATAAGGTTTTCACCGGTTTCAGTAGATGTAATCACATATTTCGCGTGTTATTAAACCTCGCGACCCAATTTTCGAATTACGCATCTATTTCACATTTTTTTAGAAAATTATTCAAAGAAAAATCTAAAGTTAAATGAAAAACAAAGGTCAAAAATGAATACATCGTCGAACCATTTTTTGACACGTCAAAACACCTGACCAAATCAAAAATGTATTTTTTTTCGAACCTCAGTAATAAAGTGTTTCATTGAATAGGCAAGTTTCGTTTCTTGGTGTGTTTTTACACAGTATGACGTTGCAAATAATTGCCATCTACGAGTATAATTCAATGTCACGTGACGCTCCGCGCATTTCACAACGTACCTTACAAGCTCAATTTACGATTCTTTTTGCAACGTAGTAAGTTTCATCCTTTTGACCCGACGTGACGCATAGCTGAAGCAATGGAGAAAGCGTGAAAACAAAATAAATAAATAAAACACAACGAGACGAATGAATAAATAATAAAATCATCGCACTGAAGCGACGTTCTATCTCAAGTGGCTCGTGGATCGATCAAAAGAAGCCTTCGTGGTACGCTTAAAAGCTTTAAAGCCGAGAACCGTGTTAAATGCGAAAATTGATAGATAAATATGAGTTGAGTTGAATGGGGCAATATTGAGTGGGTGAGATGACGAAGGAATTACGCGTCATGTATCGTATATGAAGCTTGCCAATTAGTAGATTCCTATAGTAAATTTCGCTCGAGTTGCTGGTCAAATTACCGCTACATTCTCTAGATCGTAAAAAGAGAAAAAAAAGTAAAAATGTCAAGCAAGTAATTTACAAATCTCGTATCGCAAAATGTATGGTTATAAAAATAGTTTTTCGATCTTGATCAACGAATATAATATTTGAACTGTAAGGTTAGTTTGTTTTACAATTTACCGGTAGAAGATTTTTGAATTTGAATAGAAGGATCTTTACAGTCTTACACTTAGTGCTAAAAAAAACTACGTTGGTTGCGAATACATTTGATATTCCACTTTTTTAATCTAAAGACAGCCGAATGATCCAAGTTAAATTGACTAAAGTGCCGAAGTTGATTGTTTGTTCAAATATAATATACCGTCAATTCGCATTCGTACAGTAAATATAATCATTACAAATTAAAAAAATATTCGTCGTCCTGTAGCTAAATTTTGTAAATTGTAACCAGTGGTCTTTTATAACGACATCCAATTGTGAAATAATCTCCCGCGATTCTGCATTATATACATATAACAATAGTAGACTGTCGGAAAGATGGAAAAATTATTTAAAAAAAAAAAAAAATACCCGAGAGAAAGAAGCATAAAAAAAAACAAAAAAAATTTTATGCTTAAACAGTGAAATGTCATTACAAATAGCTGTTCGCGTGACAAATAACCGGTAGTGAAAACTTTTCAGAGGGTTCAATTGTCAAGGTTGAGCTTTTGTCGCTACGCGCGTAATACGTATAGGTGGATAAAATCGAAGCATTGTGGGAGAAAAGAGGGGATGGAAGTTTCACCCGTTGAATATAACGAGGTGGCGGCTGCACCCTTAGCATTTTCAAACGTCAAGGTTTTTCCCAATTGTGCAAAAGCGATGTACCTACATCAGAAGCAATTGTCTCTTGGGGGGGGGGGGGGTCGAAGAGGGGGGAGCTTGCGGTCATGTCAGCCATACTCGATGCGTCGTCGGGCAGTTTAGTTTCGAATCGAATTTTTCCTCCGTCGACAACAACGCGCGGCGCCGTTGTGCGTCGCGACGCTCAGTCTGCCGGCGTCGTTCGAGGACGTCGCGTACATATACTGGTGTCTCTTTTCTCAACGTCAAAGTTTTACCCAACGGAACGGAACGTTAAACAAAACCCACGTCAATTGTGATTCGGTCTTGTTGTACAATGCATACGTATACACGTATGTCGCATGTAACCAGATATAGCACAAGCGTACACGCGTACGAATGAGACACGGTGATAAACGAGGAGGATGAAATTATCCCAACGCTAACCTTCCTCTCATTTGTGTTAATATGAAATTTAATTATTTTTGTGGTTTTACCGTGCTTTGTACGTACGATGATGATTACATGATGTCGCAAAACGCGGTGTTTAAACTTATACGTTTACGTTCATTCAGCGTCAATATTATTCGTTTGAAAAATTCAAATTGACTTTGGGATAAAAAATGTTACGTCTTTACGTGATAACAGTAATGATAAACAAAAATAATGATGACGATAAAAATTGTTGTTTCTTGACGGATATTGGAGAAATGAGATTAACTTCCGACGAAAAATATTTCACTCACACTTTCGTTGATTACTTTTATCAGAGCTTTTAAAATCCCCCTTTCAATTCTCTCGCTTGACAATAATGTTGTCGGAGAAGCGGACTTGTACCTTGAGTATAAGCACCGAGCATTCAAAATTGCATCAATCGTAATTCGAAGTACGAAAGCTTCGAGCGTGAAGATGATAGAGTGAAAATGAGCAAACAGTTTGCACTGTTGTTTCCAAATTTAACGTCACGTATTTTCGATTAAACAATGTTTTTTTCACGAAAAAATAAAAGTTCTGATGTGAAATTTTTTTTTCAAAATCTCTCGAAAGACGTGAAAGCTAAGAGAAATTTCAGTGATCACTGCGTATCTCTAAACATATTCGAACGAGGACGTTTGAGAAGCGAATAAATTACATATGAATTCATCTCCGCGTACTATTTTCCTTGCCTCGTCAATTTAAATTCCTCTCGAAATAAAAAAGGAAAATAAAAAGTATGTATACTGTTATCGATAAGAATCTGTTTCGTTTTACGGACTAAGAATTTCGCGATTATTCGTAGCTTTTGACACTGTCATAATTTTCGACAAGTCGAGGGCGATTTTTCGCTCGAGTGTCGTCAGACGTGTTATTGAAGTGTCCAAAATCTTGGCAAGCGTATACGAAATCTTATTAATACTCCAAAATACGACCGCTGTAAGAGAACTGCGCTATTTAATACTTGTGACATAAAGTGCAGAGAGCGTGATCGTCTCGGAGTTGATCTATCGCGTAAAATAACTAAAATAAAAAAAGAAAACTCATCCTTGTTTGGATACACTAAATAATCCAAATTGAGAGCTCTGAAATCGACGCAATTTATCTCAGCGGGCACGGAAGCAAACACTAACCGCAGATGCCTCAACGAAAATTAACTACTGCTGCTGAACGCTCTTCATCAACTCTAGAAATAACCATTAAACAAACGCGTTGTATTATAGATGAACAGAGAGAGAGAGAGAGAGAAGTAGCGCACTGCAAGCGCACCCGGAAATTTGCAAATACTAAAACACGCACTCCGACTTCCGATCTGGCAGTTGTTGGCGTTACGTTGAGACAAACAGTGCGGCTTAATGTAATCGACGATTGTATGTTATAAGCGGTTCAGTGTACCTGGCTTGTACAGTGTCCGGTAATTTACTCTCTGTTATCGCTTCGGGTACATGTAACGTCTTTCAGACATGAAAATAATATATCCATCTGTGTTATATATATATATATATCTTTTCTTTTTCTGGCTACTGTATTTGTTGCCTTACGTCCGTCAAACAATGTTTTGTTGATGTTTTGGCTACGTTTCGTATAATACCAGTCGAAAGCTAGAGTGCAGACATTGGAAAAGCACGAGATCAAATTTCTTTCACGTACTATTTGAATAACGTGTACCACACCATCAATTTGCAAGTAGTTAATGATCAATTCAATAATACGACTTCCAACGTTCATTGATTCAGTTCCTTTCCATGTTCTTGAAAAAGTGCAACGGTAATTGAAGCAAAAAAAAAAAAACACTCAGAGCAGTATCTTGGACTGTAAAAGGTGGCGCTCCGCCTTCGAGGGATACTGAGATGTACAGTTGATGAATATCAGGCGAGGAATGGAATTGGCGAGCAAGTGTCCAGACCTGGAAAGAAACAGATTGTCAAGTAGCCTGGACATAGAAAGCCTGAACGAGTTTGGATTCGACTTGGTGAACACAGGTGTGGTACCGACGAGTTCGACGCCATCGGCAACAGAGGCGGACGTAGCCAGCGTGTCGAGTCATCAAGTGCACTTGAACGTCCCATTCACGGTGATTAAGGGCGTGATCATGGTGAGCATAATGACTACCGCGGTTCTGGGCAACGCTCTCGTGATAGCCAGTGTACGAAGGCACCGGAAACTCCGGGTACCGACCAACTGCTACGTGGTGAGCTTGGCGGCCGCCGACCTCCTCGTAGCCATGTGCGCCATGACCTTCAACGCCTCGGTCGAGCTTTCGGGGCGTTGGGTGTTCGGCAGGTTCATGTGCGACGTCTGGAGCTCCCTCGACGTCTACTTTTCGAGCGCTTCCATCCTCCACCTCTGCTGCATAAGCGTGGATAGGTATTACGCCATCGTACGACCCCTTGAATACCCCATAATAATGCGGCGGGCCACCGTAACTCTGATGCTTGGAAGCGCCTGGCTTCTTCCCGCCCTCATCAGCTTCATACCCATATTCCTTGGATGGTACACCACCCAGGATCATCTGGACTTTCTCACGAGCCATCCGGAGGTACGCGACTATCGATTCTTCCGACCCTGCCTGCTTCCACAACCACTTAGCGACACTTTCTCCCACCTCTTTTCGTCCTTGCGTCTGCTCGGTCACACGACCGAAATCGACCTGCTTATTTTACTGTACTTGACAATCGTACTCATACCTTTTTTTAAAGCAGATCCGAACGTCAGTCTGACTTCAAAAAGTCGAAAGCACGTCTAGGTGAAGTTCTAATCAACCAAACAGTTCGGACAAAGCTCAAAGTCTGGCTCAATGATGAATCTATACTTTGAGGTTCTGGAACATTTTTCTTCTGGACGAAAATCACAGCTTTTCTTACAACAGATCCATTCACAGTCAAACGTGAATTCTGCGTCTGAAAGTCTCTTTCTACAAAATCGCTTCATATTTTTATAATTTAGTGTCTCTGACCTGTGTAATATTTCACCATAGTGTTAATCTTGAACTAATAATTAAACAACATGATTTGCTGTTACTTTCTTTCCTTCTCATTCTAACCGCACCCATCTTAATACTCCAACATTCCAAGAGTCTTGACTCGTGGATCGTCACCCTGATTTCAACTCAAGACTCTGACCCACAAGTGGTAAACTCCTTATCGATAATCACTTTTAAAGATTCTCTGTTCTTTCCGGTTGGCGATGAACTTTCGTAAGTATATCCACTGGCTCAATTCACTCCGGTCGCTTCATAAAACGGCGTGCTCATTTCAGTTGAGGATCAAGACTCCGAATGAGAAGATAAAAGTCCCAGATATATTTTTGCTTCAATCAGGGAACCACGAGATCCGATAAGCTTCGAACAATTCAATCTTGTATTGCTTGCTGAAAATTAGGTAACCTGATAACCGCCGCTTGCTTTTCTCACCAAGCCGAATCCAATTTCCGAACAATTCCATTTCATTATCTCACGTTATGATTTCACCGGTGACGTTATTGCGCAGCGAATAAGGGTCGAGCAACACCCACGACTTCGGGGTTACCCGTATAAGCCAAATAGAAATATGCCATTTATCAAAGAGTCGAAGGAGTGAGTTGATAGCAATCCCCAAAGGGGCCTTTAGCGACTGGTTTATTTGTTCTTAAATTGCGTATCTCCTAACGCCTCGATTACACCTTTTGTTTTATGCAGGATAACGTTTCTCTCGAGGTTAAATTAATTAAAATCGTGGGTCGAGAGGAAACACGATTCGACGCATTTACGTTAGAGATCCTATCTTGTTAACCAGAATTATTTCACTTCCCTCCGTCAGCACCGTCAGACCTCGCAAGCAAATGACCTCGCGTGTTACGATATTGGAGTTTCCGATTCAGTTTTCCTCCTTCCGATGGCGATTTGTCCCGGGTAAACCTTGAACCAATAGATAAAAATTATAACAAATATTAAAGTATAAAGGTGAAAACGTTTGGGTAAATCAGGTGTGCGGATTCGTGGTGAACCGAGCTTACGCGGTGATCAGTTCCTCGGTATCATTCTGGATTCCGGGTGTAGTGATGATCGTCATGTATTGCAAGATATACAAGGAGGCGATAAGGCAGAGGAAGGCCCTCAGCCGAGCTTCGAGCAACACTGTCCTGAACAGTGTTCATCTCCACCGAGTTTCCACCTCGCGTCACCACTCAAGGGCCTCTCATCAGCTTTTGCTCCATCCCAGCGACGCCAGTGATTCCCGACGTCCTTCGTACAGAACCGCCACCGAGCTCAATGCCGAAAACGGTGAGTATAAATGGGGGATAAAGTTTGGTAAACTATACCTGGTGTCCTTAGAGCTTGCACGGAAGAGGCTTATCGATGAAAAAGAGAAGAACCGTTTGGTGATGGTCGTGGAGTTCGTCGCCAAGGCTTTACCGGCTATGATGAGGTATACGGCAAAACTATAAATAGGAACAATGTCGGTAAAGTCAACTTTGTCGCTTGGACGTGAAGACTTCGACTCGTTCTCGGTTGGTACAGTTTTGTCCTTTCGAAAGTCTCGCAGCCACCGTTCCACGGTGTTCAAATAGTTACGGCTCTTCCGTTATCGCGCTAATGTGAGTTCTGGCATCCTTTTTACTACTTTTAAAACTCTTTGAAAGGGACGAAGTTCCGTCTGCTTGCAGTTTTGAACTTCTGCCCGACAGACGCGCTGTTTTAGAACTTTCCTGACAAGAAATTTTACCATTTTACTCTTCTCGTTTTCATATTGTAAAGGACGTTTTACGCCTTTTTTTTTTGAATTTGAATAAAAATATGGCGTGTGTGTATAATCCGAACAATATGATATACAACAGCGGTGTTGATTAATTTTACATGAGTTTTGTCAAGTGGTCGAAGTTGAGGGTGTAAATTAAACGCTGTATATTGTTATACCGTAAAAAGCACAAACTGCCAACTTCCCAATTTAGTATCAACCCCTCGCCATCCTAATGACTGAGAACTGGGTTTCTTTATTAGTTTGTCTTTTATATTTGACCCTGAATGATGGTCTTTTTATTGAAGCTGGGACCACGCTCGTAAAATTTACCACCCCTGGATCATTGTATCAAGTATTGATTTTCCTCGATTCCGTTTCCATGCATTCGATTTATTTTTTCCCGGTTGATAAAACCCCGCGATTGTCGTCACGTTTTCATTTCTCATGTACCACGTGAATTTATATTCAGCTCCACTTTAACCGTTCAACGATAGGGGTCACGAAACAACCCGACACTCAAGCTTTGTGAAGTTTTTCACGGTTTGACCTTGGGTTACGGACTAGCTTTCATCGTTTTCAATACCTTTGGGAACATCCATTAGAGTCAGTTTGTTAGAGCCCTTATTGTAATTCACCGGACACGAATGTCCGATTGGTGTTCGATGTTTTTACCGGTACAGTACGAAGTGTAAAAAAGCCTAGCAGTTGAAACGCATTGACTTCAATTTCAAGCAATGCGTTTCTAAAACACAATTATCCTGAAGAAAAAAAGATTGCTCTTCACTCGTGAAAATTTTGATAAAAATTAAACATCTCAGGATACCGATGGCGATCATTACTTTTCCAAAACAACGGTGGATATACGAGTAGTCGAAATTCTGAATACTTAGGTAGAAACGCAACCCTCTCCTTGATTCCCTGACACATTTTGGAACTCATGGCTTATCCAATCGCTTTGAGAAATTGGATCAAGAAGCACTAATCGATGCCAGAGTATATTTTCACGGTGAATTCAAAATCTGCACGAGAGACTGTGACCGTCAAAAAATGAAAATTGGATACGAAAACGTAAATTACGCTCTGAATAAGCTGTTAATGAAAGTAAAACGTTAACCACGACCGTAAACAACAATTTAATGTTGGCCAATTTGTTTGCCAAGATGATATACGGTTAATGTACGAAAATCTGAATATTCAGGATGAGTTTTAAGTCCTCCCCCCTTAACTAGCGCACAGAGTCAATATATTTACGCGAGCGATTCTGTTTCGAAATTCCATCGCTTATCTACCCTCGTTCAGAAGTTAAATTAAGCAGCATCGATCGATGTCGAGAGTATTTTTATTCCTTTTCATCGATTAAATGCAAAGTCGAA
Organism: Neodiprion lecontei; assembly: GCF_021901455.1. Classification (NCBI taxonomy): domain Eukaryota; kingdom Metazoa; phylum Arthropoda; class Insecta; order Hymenoptera; family Diprionidae; genus Neodiprion; species Neodiprion lecontei. The sequence goes on from NC_060262.1 coordinate 3,561,725, forward strand.
AAGCCGACCTCCAGCTTTTCAAAATATCAACTTAACAATTCACCTTAGTTTTTTTCAGAAATCAATTGTTGTGATAACGTTGAAGGCCACATTTGAAGCAAGTACGTTCATAATCCGTAAAATATTACGGATTATATTAAAATATTAGAAATCTGTAAACGTGCGTAAAAAATCACCGCTACGGAAGTCGGTTTATTTCCGTTTACCAAGATAACAGCGTGTCCTTGTTAGTATTCCGAAAACCCAGGATAAATTAAACGATCCCTTTAATTCCCGGCTCAGAGTGGATATATTTACGCAAGCTATTTAATTTCGGAACTCAGCGCTTACGTTTTATACCCTTCTTGAGGAGTTAATTTAAGAAACATCGATCGATGGATTATCACGAAGATCAGTGACCTTGGTTCGTCCGCTCTGCACGCAGGTAAATGGCACACGATCCATTGGCACGTAATGTTAACAACAACAGAAAGTAAAACATAGTTTAATTTAACGAATCGCTCTTGCAGTCTGGTGAAAAAATCACTGAAACCATAAATAAAAAATACGTGTGTAGGATTTGAGAAGTTAGGTTGAAGCTGGTTGACTCGCATTTGGTGACCAAAAATCTCCTCTTAACGTAGAAAACATGTCAATAATGGATATTAAAAAGGGAAGGTTCAGTTTCATTTATATAACCTCAAGATGCTCAAATTGTTATTCGGTTATTTCGATCACACTGTTTAGTTCAGTTTTAACGAATAAAGGTTTGTTTTTTCGTATATAAATTCTCTGTAAGTGGTCTGAAATTCAATTTTCACGTATAATATGATTGAAAACCTTTTATTGTTTTGGTAATTCATATTTGAGTAAAAAAATTGATCTGAGGTGGATTTTGCAGAGAATTTAATACAAACAGTATGCGTATTTGATAATAGAAGAAAAAATATTGAAAAAATCCATAATTGTTTCAAAATTATTACCAACCGAAAACTCTCCGAGTTCAATTTTGTGTAAGCAAATTGATTTTCTCATTGAAAAAAAAAAGAAACAAAACAACATCGTTTCAATTAAATTTGCATTATTTTTCGTATCTTATCGTCAATAATTGTTCCAGATTACTAAACGTGATTTATATCAGAAATTTTAGAACCGAACGATTATTTTAATCGACATACGTACCCGATACACATTGATATTAATTTTTACAAGGAGCTTTTATACCAGCGATAAATATCAGAGAAACAAATGGCTGCAGGGGCGTATCTATACACATAATGGAAATGTCAAAGTCGGTAAGCTCCCCGAAACAAAACATATATATTCCGATTTGAATAATATCGGTATAAACAAACAACTGACGTTCCAGCCTCGATGTTTTCCCAGCTGCAAGCTGGGATGAAAAATGATCGAAAGGGATAAGGACAATGCCAAAAAAAAAAAAACCAACATGAAAGGGAACAACGAAAACAAAAATATTGGTTACGCTGTTTGTGAACCATCGGATTGCTGAGATTCTCATCTGAAGCCAAAATCAATATCCAGCTGTGTTACACGTCAGACGAAGAGTGAAAAAAAACTTTTTAAATTACTGCAGTTATCCGAGTTTGGCGATGTTCAAAATTCTTCACTTGTGATACGCGTTAATTGATTTGAAGAATCCTCGTGAATTTCAGAGCTTACGAAGCTTCGTTTATTCCTACGAAAAATAATGCGACAAAAAATATCTGTAACTTACAACAATCACTAGCAATTGCTGATGATAAATCTATTGAAATTTATCGATGCTTGATAACCGAAACATTCTGTGGTTGTATAATTATCCGTCCGAAGCTTAGTTTTCAGGAAAATCCATTGCAATATTTAACAGTATAATCAAAGCGTCTGAAACTGAATAATCTCTGGGTTGATAAGGTAATTGCGGATTAAAAATATCTATACAATTGATCCGTCGAAGTATTTGTTTTTTTTCTTTTTTTTTTTTTTCTCGATAAAAGAAGTAATTTTAACGAGCTTAGTTTAACCGTTGAGCTTTTATCGATAATCTTGAGTTCGCCCATTTCCTTTGATTGATTTTCAAATAATTAATGATCATTCAATCGTCGGAAAGAAGTTAAATTCTTGTCTGTCAATTTTCAAATTTTCATATTCCCTCAAACAATTCGACGATCCGCAGTAATTAGACGCAACAATCTACCTTCGAAGTAAGTTTCCCAACGATGAGCCAAATTGTCAGAAGCTCAACCCTGGGATGATATTCTCTGCGACAGTTTCATTAAGAGACGAGAAACGTCCGGTTCAATTTTCTCTGATTTTTATTTACCCCCTAGGAATTCGCCGCGTTCGCGTAATGCGCGAAAAGCGTGGAGGCCTCAGATCTCGTGGGAAATCCGTCCCGAACACCCCGCGCCGTTCAGAGCTTTCCTCATAACAAGAGACTACGCGAATGGTATCCTTCAAGAATCGATTCTCGCTGAGGCGACTTTTTGCCCCCCGAATCCCTCTTTTTTCATCTTGAATATTTCTCATATATACATACATATATATATATATATTCACTAGGAGTACAAAGTCCGTTTAAAAGCAAAAGATCTTTCGGAACAAGAAGCGCTGCGTTAAATTTTATTTAATCAAAACCCCGCGGAGGAGTTTAAAACGTTGATAAAAATCGAGGAATCGCTTATATATTATCGTACCAGGGATGAAAAGCTCCGGCGTCAAAAAGTTCCAAGCGGAAAAGCTTGCCCATGGTTTAATATTAAAGAGATATAACCAACTCTGAATAGCCTACCGAAATTTTTCTCACCGTCCAAAATGCAAAGGCATGAGTTTCAATTTACAGCATCCAGATGTTTTCTTTCACGTCGGAATTCTTCGACGTCCAAAGCACCGAATTTTTACGAAACGCTAATCAGACGCATAAAACTTCGCACGAAAATAGAGACGATTTATCTTAAAATAATCGATACTTCAATTTACCTGTTTGAGTATAATTTCAATTATATCTTTTTTTTCTGGTCAATTTCAATGTTTCCAATCGCTTTAAATTTGATAGGTAACAATTGGTTCAAAATTTGCAAACAAAAGCTTTAAGCGAAAGAGACTGAAAACATTGACACAAGTTCGAGGATTTACAAACTTCAAAATTAGTCGTTAGATTAAAGCATTTTTTTCTATTCCGCAGATTACGTTTCACTTAATTTATTTGGCTTCTATGGAGATTTTTCAACTCACGTTATTTACATTCATTGCTTGCGAATTCGCTATTATTTATTGCAAAAATTCGGGTCACTAAATATTTGTGAATATTGTTGTATATTCTTAAATCTTTAAACTGAATAATAATACCCTGCAGGTTGTACTGATCCATAATAATTATCAAAGTTTAACAAACCATTATCGTTATTCTCTAAATTATTACTACGCGTTATTATATTCATTGCCTACGCATATTAAGTATTGAATATTCATCACATCGTGCCGAATGCTGACCTAATGTATTAAAAATATCTTCAACGAACCGTGATAATTAACTATTTTACAGATCGCGAGGCGGCAGGAAAGAACACTTCAAACGTTATTGCGAAAATTATTGAAACGTTATTTTAACATTAATCAAGCTTGCTGAATTTCTCCATCACGTCTTTTTCCTTCAATTTTTCTCATACTGTTCTAAGTGTTAATTTTCCGAATAAAGTATTTCGAAACGCCAATGGTCCAAAATTTTTTCTAGAAAATACGAAACGAGAATACGAGCTGTAGAAACGAATCTCTTTAATTTTAATTAACTTACAGGCCTCATTTTGTTCGTAAATAAATTTTCTACAAATCTACAAAATCCGATATCGTATTACGGTGAAATATATTTTGTCAAGGCAATGATTCACCATTCATCACTTACAACAATTTCACTAATAACGTATTTTTCATCAACAATTCCATGTATAAAGAATTCATTTTGAATAAAAACGATACCTAGTTCATTAAAACCGTGCGAACGATACGGTTTTTTTTTTATTGTTCATGTAATTTATCTCTTCACAGAAAAAAAAAATAAGAAATACCTATCCGAAACCTTCGTTAAGTACGTGAGATTTCAGTTACTACAACTCTTTGATCGGACTGTACATCTGCTACGTATTTAATTAACGTAATACAAGAGACAAATGACAGCTGATCGTGGGGGTTGAAAATTTCCTACGAATCGGTGCGCAAGATGAAAAATAACAGGGTGAAAATGCTGAGGGATGTTGCGCAAATTAGCGAAGCCGATATCATACAAGACGTCAGGTTTCGAAGGTACGGAATCTTCAGGTAATTAATTATTACACCCTGTTATACGCATCGGGTCCGCCGGTTGTGTGTAATTACGCGTTACCTTAGGGTTAAGGGTGGAGGGTGCAGGAATCAAAACCGTGTCAGCCACGCAGATGTCGGCGAGGTTTCTTGCTTTGTTATACATTATACGTAGAGCCTAAGCTCCGCGGTCTGAAAGAGGTTTGACACAAGTTTGCACTGCATCCTCATAACCGGAGGTTATATTTAAAACTACTTATCTCGGCTGTGCAGCCTCCGCGGAACCTTCGTCAAACGTACACTTGACCCCAGTGATTCTGAGAAAATTAATTAATTTTGTCAACGAGTCGGTTAAGTTGGCAATGCGGAATCAGCCCGCAGCGCCACCGCCGGTCGGCTGCGAAACGATAAGATTAATATTTGTAAACATAACGTAACCTAGGACCCTCGAATTTTGTATTTTTGTAATTTTGTAGCTTACCTGAAACACACCAAATATTTGCAAATATAACGTAACTTATAACCGTCGAATCTTGTACTTTCGTATTTTTATATTTGACCTAAAAACACAAAATCTTTGTAAAAATAATGTAACCTATGACCGTCGAATTTTGCATTTTTGCATTTTTGTATTTTAACCATTAATATAAAATCTTTGCCAAATCAAGATAACCTATAACCATCGAATCTAGCCCATAGATACAAAATTCTATTCAATCTTTGCAAACATAACAACCCATTACCGTCGAATCTAATCTAAAAATACAAAATCCGGCTCAACCTTTGTAGACAAAACACAATAATTTACCCAATAATAAACAATTCAACGATCATAGAGGTTGTGTAATGTCTTCAAATATTCAACCGAATTTTGAATTTTAGGTTAGTTTCTACAGTCATAAATTATGTTATGTCTACAAAGATTAAACCGTATTCTGTATTTTTCGATTAGGATTCACGATCATGGATCGTGCGCCATGTTCACAAAGATCAAACCGAATTCTGTACTTTTAGGTTAGATTCTACGATCACGGGTTACGTTACGTCAGTGATGATTGAAGCTGTTTCGAGGCCGGCCGGCGGTGGCGCTGCGGGCTGAATCTGTATTGCCAACCCAACCGATTCGTCGATAAAATCAGCAGCGATGGAATTATTACGGCCAAGTGTACTCCGCCATGCTTCACGCCGATTCTGTGGGCGTTATACGCGCCTCTCGTTATGTTACGTTGTGCGTTACTTTGCGTCAACTCGAGCCTTGACATGGACGAGTATTAAATGAATCAACGTAATGTAACAGCTTTGTAGCGTTGCGATCTTTTGTCGTGGATTAGGAAAATAGGATAAGGGATGGGTGAAATGACACGAAATAAAGGAAACGCCCCGTTTCAAAGCTACCCGAAAACAGCTTTCCTTCATGCTCGCGTATTACGCTTTTCGTTCGCATTACTGCTGCAGAACTGCGGATATTCGGTGTCATATAATATAAATGTATTTGTGTACGCGGTATTATACGAACGAACTTCAATGAAAGGAACCGAAATCATAATGAATTATATTTGATTCGGGAACAAAACAAATGTGTTTTGTAAACTGTTTTGTGTGTAAATACAAAACATATTTTTAGAAACAAATATCATAATTCAGACAAATTTCACACCGGTATCTAATATGGAGATTAAATTCGTAAAGAAAAATCAAAAATTCTGCTCGATAGATCGTGAAAAGTTTACGTATATATGCGACCGAAAACACATTTTATTTTCAAAAACGTGCAACTAGAATTTGAAAAATCGTTGTGTATTATGAAAATTTAGTTTGCGTTGTAAGAGAGAATAAGTAAATAAAAAATTTCAAACAAACTGTTCATCAATTTGGAAGATTCTGAGCCTTCTGTAGAATTGTTTATAAAATACTTTCACACAACTTATGAATAACTGATCAATGATTTGATTCGACGCTATCGAATGATTATCTTAACTTTAATATCAAAATTGTTTCTTTTTTCTATATAATTCAATAACCAACCAATAATTATCCTTCAACGGTAAAGAGAAAAATATTTAAACCTTCTGTCATTCCTACAATCGTTATTTCTGATTTGAGCATTCATGAAATACGTTATATACCCATCTAGTTGTGAATAAAGAAGAATAATAAAATTTTGGTATAAAAATAGTTTCCAAAAATACCGCGGGATGAGAATAAAATGCATCATCGATTGGAAATATGTATTTTAAAACGTATCTTCTCGCTTGCGGAAGGAAAAAAACGAGCTTTTGTCTCAAAGGTTATAGACTATATATCGGGATATTTGAAGAGGTTAGCCGAGGACTTGGTCGCAAGGATATACATGCATATACATAATATAGGACAAGTTCTTGACACAAAACTGTGAGACACGAGTGATGCGGCATTGATTCGTTGCCACTTTATATTTCATCGGAGAAATTTATCGTCAGAGACAAGCTGCTGGCTCGATAACTGTCGTAAAAGAATCGGCGGAAATTTACATCAAGCATTTTTGCAAGTGGGTTCTAAAAATTACCAACGACTGCACGAACGGCAGTGAGCTAATGAGTTGGCAAGTATTTTTTTATAACTTTCAATTAAAAATCAAAAGCGAATGATCCGGTCTCCGGGTTTTGAAACCTAATATTTTTCCACACCTACCTCGGGGCTGAATTCCACGATCAAGGCGGGGCAAAATTGGCATTAGTCGATTCTGAAGTCTCGACTCGTTGAAATTCGATAAATAAAAATTTATCCTCGACTTTTCCCCTCAGGCCCGAAACCCGTCAAACAGAAATCCAATTTTCCCCGTTCTTACCCTCATTCTGGACTTCGTTTGTTCGCCCTTCTGCGAACACCTTTCACCCTCTGTACACCATAAGCACACATGTGTACTTGCGTACGTGTTTTACAGAGACCCGTCAACCTACTTTTGCGATTTTATTTCCAATCGAGAATCAAGCACTCGGGATTTCCATGTTAATCGAGATTCGTTTCGTCGATGGGATGTTTTGGCTCTTGTTTCTACAACATCGGCAATGAACTCCCATTTGCAGATGAAAAGAGAATGAGTAATACGAGTCGATCAAATTTATCAACGTGTGAAAAGCAATCGACGCTTTTCGGGGGTTTTGTAAATTACTTTTGTGTCGTGCCTCTATACGGTTTCGAAAATTGACATTCAAAATCAATTTCCTTTCCGATTCCCTTGCAAATTTTTGCACAGCTTGAAAATCCAACGAGATATTTTTGAAAATCGGATTTACAGATTCAAACGATAGATTGAATAGACGAACCTCGAAATGTTAATTTTCAGACAAAAATTGTTTACGAATATTAAACTACAATTAAAACACAACAATCGTGCGATTTTTCAAAACTTTCCATAATTTTATCAAAATTCTCAATCGAGGTACGAGTCAAATTCTTGCATCGGTGAAACGTGATTAACCCGTTCACTTTAAAATAAAAACAATAACTCAAAATTCCTTTATTCGAGTAAAGAAACACTTTTCTAATGATTTTGATATGTTTTGGACATGTTTCGGAAATTAAGTTTTTTTTTTTTTTTCTTCGAAATTAGCGTTTTTCCCGTCGTCCGAGAATAATTCTACAAAACGGATATCGGCAAGAAAATTTTACTCGTATTTCGTTCGCTAGACAATTATTTAATATGTTGTATATTTCGAGAAAATCGTGAAAAACAAAAATCAAGATTGTACAATGTAGTGTACAAAAAAGCAAATGGGTTGACTAATATCATCGAACCGACTCAAGAAAGCTCGAGACTCGATACCTCCTCCTCCTACCCGCGTAATAGACTTATGTAATATCAATCAGGTAACATCGACCGGTAGTTATATTAAACGCAGGTCGTCCATATTTGCCTTCCTGTACCTGATACACTCAGTGACGTGACTGCAATTCCGAAATTGGATGCGGAGACGACCTTTTCAATTAATAAGAGAGAATAAAAAATAAAAATAAAACAAAAAAAAATCGAAGTACCTTATACTATAATAAAGAGTGAGTCCATTTTTTGAAAATTAATTGTACAAACGCGTTGAAATTGTAGATTTTGTTCACGAGACTCGTCATTTTTGACTTCTGAGAAATTTAAGAGTAATTAAATGGTTCGCTTCGGTTCATCTTGATTCGGTTTGATATCGAATATTTTTGTAATTGAACAAATCTTGAACGTAACGGAAATAGGTACAAATATTTATCTGAGAATTATGATGGTATTTGATAACTTAAAATTTATTCCAAGACTTTGCGGAAAGTGATGTGAAAAAAATAAATAAACATACGTGCCTGTAATGTTTCACAATATTATACGTGACTCGAAGAGATTCGATTTTGTGAGATTTGAATTTTGGATAATTTTGCGAAAAATTTGTCGAGAGAGCGTAATTTATCATAGATGATTTATGAATGGCACATGGAGCGATAGAAAGTTTTCGACAAGATTTTCTGCGCTAACTATACTTTCCGTTACTAGTTCGGAATATATATCGGAAGATTTAGATCCCTTGGGATATACTCGCGTCCGTTGAATAAACGGCTTGCAAAGCCGATCGATAACCACGAATCCAAGTTCCGCGTATTATAGTTGATGGAAGAAAGTCGATCGATTGACGTTATATTTGTCTATTTTTTACATTAACAGCGTTTGAAAATTAACGATTTTTAATTCGATTCATCGAAAAATATGGTTTGTGTAAATTCCGGGACATGAAACAAGGGCTAGTAGTTGCAATTTATCAATTATGCGTATAGAGTGTCTCGCAAGTAATTGGAAATGAAAATTTGCAATATTCTACTTTGATATTTATAGGGACAAAGTTTCCTAGAGCGATATTTCTATACCTTGAAATTCCAATCAAACTTTAGAAACTATATGTTATATACATGTCACGTGAGAAATGGTGAATTATTCTTGTGAAATATCGAACATATATCTATCAAGAAAAAGAATTAGAATTGAGAAAACTTGAAGCAAGAATAAAAATTTATGTTTCTTCGCAAATGATTTACAGCGTAAAGAAAATACAAGTGACAATGCTATCGACAACTTTGACCAATCCCTTCGGTTATTCGTTGAAAATAAAACATGTGGAATATTTTCTGGAAAAAAATGTAAGCCTGCTGACTTGAAATAAGTTTTATAAGTATCAACATGAATATATGAGTATAATTTAAAAACTGATAAAATCGATATATCATTTTATACAATTTTTTATCTACGTCAAATACCAATTTCGTTACAACGATCAATTTTTTCTCGGTATCTCTTTGATCTTTCTCAAAAATTAATATCGCATTATCGTAAAGAATGTGAAAAATTCTTTTAGTCTCAGCAATATGTTTCATATTCCATACACTGTATATTCTTCACCCCGACGTAATACCATGTGAATTTCCTTTTTAAACCCGATTGCATTTTGTCTTCAATGTTTAAAGATGTTCCACAAACTTTCACAGCCCGTTTTTTGTTCAAAAAATTTAATACCCTGCAAGAATAAGCGTGTAAATTTTTTTTAATACAAACTGTTTAACGTTTACAGAATTCTTGGCGAAAAAAAAAAAAAAAAAAATATGTTCTCGTGGGTTATTCAAATAGGAAATTTCAAATGGCCAGCGAAATCTTTTAAAATTGAGCTACGGGAGAATTTTTTTCTCAGCAAATAGCTCCTTTCAAGACCGTAGATTCGATAGTTTAGTTTTCTTTTCTTTTTCTTTCTCTTTCTCTTTTTGGCTCACCCAACACAGATGTATACCAAAATTCCTGAGAGGCGGCATAAATTTTTGAGAATAAGAATTCTGGGCAAAGAGGCGGGTTGGGTTAGGCGGGAGGTTTGGGGGTGGCGGCGAATCCCGGGGGTTGCGACTCCTCTCTTCTCCTCCTTCCCGTGTTCCCGTGTTCCGGTGTTCCCGGTTCCCGTTTCTCGTACATCTACTCTCGTTTCGAGATATCGAACGACTTCTCCCGGGTTTCCCGGTGGAGCTGGTTGCTCCTGGCTAGGCTGCAGCAGCCACGGTTCACTGACCCGGTCTTGCCTGTCCTACCGCAACCCGGGGCCAACGAAGCCGGATATTATTACAGGCCAGCCTCGCACAATGAGCTAACGCGGCCTCATTCACGTCCCCCACTTCTGCCCCCAGAGCAGCTCGTTTTAAAAGATCCGGCAGCGCGAGATTCCGAATTATTTTTCTGCCGAAAATTAAATTGCAGAAATGAAACATCGACGAGACATCAAAGTTCCGAAAGTGCGAAAATGGGGGAAAAAAAAAAAAAAAACAGCAAAATTGGTTACGTATCTTCAGAGAAAAGTACCTACAGATAATCGTCGTGCTGAAAAATAATTCTTTATCATAAGCGCGCGATAAGATCCAAAACCATGAAATTTTTTTACTCCTCGTTTTTTTTTTCGAGAAAAATATCCGTACATTCAAAAAGAGTGACTTTGTCTGTAAAATATTTCATGTTAGGATCAGTCACATGGAATATTTTGTTTTATTCCTATTCTCAATGGAAAATGGCTTTTTTGAAGCTTGAACGAAGCGAGCATTTGTTTTTTTCTCATTTACAACCAGCTTTCAGCTTGCAATTTAAAGGTCGTGTCCATATGGTTATATATACAGGTAGAACAGGCAGCGAGATACGCTGTTTTCAAATACCCGTAAGTCTTGTGGACACCGAAACCGAGGGGTTTGAAAATCTGCATCTTTTACGGGAGAAGGTTTTGCACAGACCTGCATATCATGAATATTGAGATTCATGGTTATTTATTGGAACAGAAAATATGCAATATATCTGCATTGCAAATTATTATACCCTCGAGGAACTTGTACATCAAACTTGCTACAAACTGTAATGCGGTGTAACAAGAATTCCGCTTGCAAAGACTGACAATTTGGAATCAAAATTACAAATATTAAAAATCGTGACAGCAAAGAAAAGACTTCCCTATACGAAGTATGAAAAAAGAAAACCGATTGGATTTAGCAATTCGATAAATATCAACGTCATTGAGAGAACAAAATTTAATATGAACAAAGAAAAAATAAATATCGAATGTATTGTAATTTTTAACGATAAATTACAATAAATTGAACAAAGCAAAGTTTTAGAATTTCTTTTCCCGATACCGTCAGCATACGAATTTGAAATACTCTACTCTGATATTGGAAAAACTTTGCAAGCTGACCAAGAACGTCTTTTATACGTTTTTACAACTGCAACCGATTTCCGCTTTTTCGTTTCGAACAATATTTTCTTATCTGAATATCGATATTCTTTCGATTTTCAACACAATATACACCCTTTCATTTTTTTTCTAAAAGCAATCTCCGAATCCTTGCAAAGAATTTCTCCACATAATATACGTATAACTTCCCTTGATTCCTTATGCATGAAAACGCCGCATAAAATGCTCGCGGATGCTAAGAGTTTCGCGGTGGGGTGAGGAAAAGGGTGCGAGGCGACCTTAAAGTTGGAGTCAAGAACTTTGTTGCTGGATTGTTATTCCTCCTAAGTATAACATGCCGGCACACTCACATTCGCATCTCTATTCATCCATTTCCCAAGTGCGTCGCTGAATTTTACAGACACACGACGCGCCGCCCCTTGCTTCTCGAATAGAGGGTATTTTTATGTTCACCTCACCTTCACTCACACCAGCAAAAGGTACTCAACGTCTCTTCAATTCCATGCGCAAGTAGATATGTAGTGCAGGTACCGGTTACAGATTCCGTTACCGACACTTCGCCAAAATATTCTGGAAAATCGGTTTGTAACTTGGCTAATTGTGAGTGAAGCGTCGGTAACGGGATCTGTAACCAGTACCGGCACTCTGTATCTAATTGCGCAGATTCCGTTACCGACACAATTTCAGAAACATTCAGCGTATATCTTTAAATCGCAACGTGGTTTATTCAACTGTCTGGCTTTACGAATTATTATCGCATCAGAGGGGCGTAAATTTCACGGTCTTTGCAATACCAAGCATTTCTTTATCTCATTTATTCTCTTTTTCACATTTCTGATCTTGCGACCTGTGTTGTATTTATGTACATAATGTTTCATAATTCTCCCCTTTTCCGTTACTTTTTATGCATAAAATATACATACATATGTATATGTGTATATATACATGTCGTACACATACACAAACACACATTCGAAGATCAACTTCTTACCAAGATTAAATTAATTTTCGCCAGCACCCGTGAGAAAAATGTATAAATGAAAAAAAGCCGCTGGGTTTCTTGGCGAAACCTGGTCGTTTTAAGGGATCATCACTCGACACGAATAGCGGTCTGTGTTTTATCAGAGTTTATGGCCCGCCGGCAAATGGACGAGTCTTGTTCATTTCAACTTCCATCATTCACCGCGTCCCGGATTATATTGTCTTCTCTTGGGACCAATGTCACCAGGATTCAATTCGTCAGATGCGAGGTTTGCGCAATTTCGGTCTCACGGTATCTCAGTATTTTCATCCTTATTTTCACCCTCAAAACGAACGTCGAACAATTTCTGAACCAGCTGTTCGGAGAATATTTGGAGAAAACTTTAGGCTTACAGCCTCATACAAGGTGGTTCTTCAGTGATTCCGGAATCAATAGAACATCCTTCCGGAGAAGTTTATAGCTTACATTGAAGCTATTGGAATAATTCACGAAAGTAAAATTCATGAATTTTCACAACATTTTGGATAGTTCATCCTGATTTTATTAATAAATTTTTATCTACGGTTTTTCATTTGACTTCCAAATTTCCGTCATTTTGATCGTTAGAGCTTTTGTACAAGCTTTGCGCGATACCGGACAGCGTGGTTTGAGAAAATCTCGAGATCCCACCTTTCCCCCTGCCTGTATTCATCCCGAATCAGTCCGACCCAACTCTGAACTCACTCGCGTATCACCCCATTGTGTCCGATCTGTCGAGTGACTGCTTCGGGGGTGACTGCCTTTGACGTTAACAGATGGCGGCTAAGATACTCGGGCATCAGACCCGAGGACTTTGGCTTCTTCGAACGTATTCGATGCCCCGAGAAAATGTCACGGATAACAAACGAACCGACATGAAAAGGATCGATGGAGAAAATTTTATTGCGCGTATGAATAAAAATAGAACACGGATTCCTCGCCCAAAGTTCATTCAAAGTATCATAATATATCAAACATTTTTCTATTCACAGAATATTGAAAGAAACGGTATTTTCTATATTTAGCCAGTTAAGTTCCCGGAATAAGAGAAAAATAATTTTCGTGTTTCACCTCCGTTCGAGAAGCAGAACGAAACGGGATTAAAACGAGTAGGAAGATGAGCAAAAAAAAAATAAATAAATAAATAAATAAATAAATAAATAAACAGAAAGAAAAAAAAAAAAAAAATCACGAATAAGCCAGGGAGAAATAGAAAGAAAGACAGGTGAAAATGAGTCTCGCCGTTTTATATTGCGAATGTGTTTAAACTTTCACCACAGTGAAATGGAATACTCGAGTATGAGTGTTAAATTATTCGGTAGCGTACTGCGGGAATAAGTAACATATATATATATATTTACGATTATATACGTATACCATGTGTACGTGCAAATACATTATTTCTGGGCCTTAGAATAAAAATGAAAATATTACGCCTATGTAAAAAAGTTGAAGCAAAAGGAACGTGTGTAGAATAGACAATTTTCCGTACAGATTGTCCAAAGACTATCCTTGTAAAACAAACCGTGAATATAATTTTTCACCGAAACCTATTTCTTCAAGATTCGCGAGCAAGTCCTGTCAGAATATTGCAATTTTTTTCTGCCAAAAAGCGTTTGAAAAAAAAAAAAAAAATATTCCAAATATACAATTTTCCCAGGGTCATTAAAAAACTGAACTTGTTTTTTCGATTTGCTTTGGTTATCTTTCCTGTTCTCAATTGTAATTTTGATATAAAGAGAAGAATTAATTGAAGTCGTGATTGTTTCAACAGCTGTCACTTTTTCGCGTGATAGAAAAAACAAAAAACAACAACACACGTGTATTTATACAATGTACGATTATTACATACATATATTTCGCAACATGTCTGCACAAGTGATTTCGTTTGTCGGTGAATCTCTTTATTATGCAAACACACATATATAGTTAATTTCCTGCGGTGAACCGAGGGGTTGCAGCTGTTTCACCCTTCCTCTCTATTTTTACCGGGGTTGATATTTGATATCGGAAAACTCTGACGTCAAAAGTTTATTTTCGGCACAGGTATATATATTACGTATTATTTTCAATCCTCCGCTCGTTCGTCTGCGTATATAATACTCGGATCTATTCGAGATTCTAACCAAATCAGGCTCACTTCGTCTGCGTCGGCGAAACTTTTCTAATTCTCGCATGATTAGAACCCTGATCCACCGAAAATTCAAATCGTACCAGCTCGTCATCAAGTGAATTTGGGGAAATCTCAAGCACTTCGAATCAAAGGTTTTTATTCTCAATCGTAATAATAATGAAGTGCGTAACAATGCAGCGGAGATAAGAGAAAAATAAATAAATTATAAAAACAAACAAACAAAACGTCGTAAGATAAAGATTTCACAGCTTTGACCATTTTATTGAGTTTAATTCAATCGAAGAAATGTTACCTAATCACAGGAAAAATTAACGCCATGATTGCGTTATTCGAAATTTATTTCAGGAACCCCGAAAGCTTGCATTTCGACATACGATGAGCTTACGAATAACAGCTAAAGGCAATTTTGATTATTCGACTACGTTGAAAAATTTGGCAGACAATTTTTTTTACGAACGAAACGAAATAGAAACAAATCAGCTTTTCAAATTTGTTTCATGAAATACCGCATATTTATGAAAAGTTTGAAGTTAGAAGGGAGTCTTAAACGAATTCAAAATCTGCTTTCTATTTTATGTTAAATGAATGAAAACTCTCAAGTAATAATTTGCAAGGAAAACATCAGAGATCGGTTTCTTTTGCAGCGGTCGTTTTTTTCCCAGTGCCGATCTCGTCAAGAGATTAATCCCTTCTTTCAAACGGACGATGGTAAGAGAAAGCGAAATGGACCGCGATAAAGCCGCTTTCTTTTTCATCAAAATTTACACGACCTATTCGAGGGAAATAAAGTGTGAAGAAGCGAGGAGAAAGAAGGTAAGACCATAAGTATAAAGGGGGAGGAGGGCGGATGTCGAGTCTGGGCATTTTATTTCCCTCAATTTTTTTCATCGCTTAGGTTTAACAAATATTATGATGTAAAATCGGGAGCAGCCCGAGTTAAGATTTGATCGGATAATGAGAATTATAGTTAGCCTGAGCATGTTAAACTGAAAAACTGAAAAGCCTTCCATTTCGCATATTCATGAAACAAAAAACGTGCTGCATCAACAAGCTACGATATTTAAAAAATTTTTCAATTTCTAACTTGAGAAATTTTTCGTTAACAATTTGTTCAGTAATTTTTAATCACTACCATGGGGTAGAAATTGTAATTTTACCAACTGAAAATCTTATTTCATTTTACAAAATTATTTCTGAGACTGAAGATTTCGTTCGAGCTTTATTCGAGACATTTTTTGTTCAATGTAAATGTTTATAATAGAATGAATCCAATGAAATATATGATCGTCGATATTTCTACTGTTTTCGATTGCACCTTCAAAGAATTTAAACTGAATAATCAAAATCTGTAGTTTCAAGTTTGCGGTGTATAATTTGAAACACTCTTCGCTTTTGTTCGATGTGTAAGTTAGCTTCAAAGGATTTTTGTGATCGTTGAGAAATTGAAATTCATCTAGCAAATCGTAGGATTTGAGAAAGCAGATCAAATTCAGAAAGTGAATATTCAAGTGCGGGAATCGAAAGAGTGGATAAATTTTAGTTGAAATCGATTTTGCGTTCATTTTAAATTCAAAATCCACGGTACTAAAACAACAGGGAAGAAAATATACTTCCGTGGAATCAACATTTTGAAACTCACTTAATTTCCTCCCTACGAGACCGAAGCAAGTTAATTTCCTCGAAAATTACTGGAATCTTGAGTTTAATTTCGTGAAATTTGATCGCACAGTTTTAATTGTTCGTAACTTCAACTGCAAGGTTAATAATAGAACAGCCAAAAACCGTAAAAGACAATTAAATTTTGCGTAATACGGTAAAATATACTTCAAAATGAAGAAAAAAATATTTCTTAAACAAGTTTCTTTTCCTTGCCGATAAGTGGAGACACGCATTATATATTCGTTGCCAGTGCAGAATGTGAATCAAGAATTTCATAAGCCCACATGAATCGAAAGCTTTCGCACCATTTGAATGCTGACAATATACTCAAAAAAATCTTGATCAATTCTACGCAATTCAGAAGAATCATTTATCTTTTCTGTAATTTCATTGGATAACTTGAGGATACATGGTGAAGAGAACCATAAACGAATGATCAGGCAGAACAATGTAGCCTGATAAGTTTTCCATTTTCCGTGGATTAATAACGCCATTGAAACGCGATTCGATCAATTCTACGGTTGAATGAGACAGTCGTCGTTACGATACAAATCAGCGTTAGTATTATTCAGTCGCATGCCTGTCGTACAATAAATTTTCCCGATGTGAAATATCAGGTGTACAAATTACTTTGTACTTTTTTCTATCAGTGAGCAGTTAAAAACGACGAAAGGAATCGATCGGTAGTTAATCGGTGTGATTCAAAATAATTTTCAATGTCCGCGAAGTAACAAAGCGAGAAATTACTTTACATAACGCGAGCATGTTTTAAACGTTTTTTCATGCCTCTTTTCCGTATATGAAAAGACTACTTTTAATACTTCAATTCCCGCTGGGATGCTCAGTGAACTATTCACTAGTCACTGAAATATTTCTAACTCCAAATTAAAATAAAACTTACTCATTTATTTATTGCAAAAATAGCGCATGTAAACAATTGGTCGAAATTCGTACTCTTCTACAAAAAAAAAAAGCATTTTCTACTAATCTACCGTAAAAATCAGAATGCCAATTTTCTTACAAACTAAATAAACATAAAAAAGATGTACAGAATTTTTTTCAAAATTTTTCACGTTACTTTTTGTTTGTCCGCTATGATATACCCACCATATTCAATTTTGTAATTTCAAGCTCAGATTCGGAATCAGTGATCCCAAATACCAGGTGACGTAAAGTTTTATCAACATCAAATAACTTTTTGACTTTCCGTCCGCCATATTGGACCCGCCATTTTGGAATTTAAATTTAGAATTTAGTTTCGTAATCAGTGATTCCAAAAATCATGCAACGCACAATTTTATCAAAATCAAATAACTTTTTGAATTTCCATCCACCATATTGGATCCCCCGTTTTAAATTTCTGAATTTCGAGTTTAGATTCGTAATCAGCGGTCCAAAATCCCATGCCTGCAAAATTTCGGGTAGATCGTGGACAAGGATAAATGTATGCATGAAAGGGTTAACTTCTAGGAGTTAAAAGTGTTTTTTTTTTTTCAGTACTTCGCGCATGCGCTGTCGCTATCAAATCTGACATTACGCGACCTTAACCTCAATTTTCTTGCTTAGTGAAAAAAAGGAGGCAGCCGTCTTTTCGTCTCGCGTATTTGCAGTATTCGCGTTAGGCTCACCAACGACTAAAATTGAAAACTTACGCTCGACCCGAAAATACCGAGTTTTCCTCTTTGTTGCACAATTTACTATTTCACACGCTATATAAGAAACGGTTTAACGATCGAGATTGCTTAGCTGCAGGTGAGCCTGAATTTTGCAAAACAGATTACCAGCGGCTTCGAGTCTAGTGCGGCCTCTCAAGTTCTTAATTATGCAAGTCGAGGAGCTTAGTCGGCCTGATGTAGAAGGATGTGAAAATCGTCGAGGGTTAGACACTCGCTGTTGTCGGGAGAGAAGATCAATTAGCCCTTGAAGCAATCGTTACCAGACCATGTGCTAAATTGCACGAATCGATATTTACCTCGCCTTCCTTCCTCGGTACCGGAGGGTCTTCCTACCCTCTCAACTTACGAACCGCAACGTTGGCGCCACGTCTAACAACTTGCAAACGGGTTTCATCAAACGAGCCCGGTTACAGAGGAGAAAACTGCACGTTATTAGCTTCTCGGTGGAGGGAGTTAAAATATGCGGAAGGACCACAAAGGGTGGAAGACAAAAAAGTCGCAATCAAGGGGTAGAAAATTGAACGCAACAACGATTCGCGTAGTTCTTATTCTTAGCGATTGGATTTTGTTAGTAAGTGAAAATTGCTGGGTTAATGAATTTACGACGCTTGTGCAACGATGCAATTTTAGAAAAGAAAAGCGACTATATAACCTTAAATCGCAGTAAAGCCGAAAATATTATCATATTTCCCAAAAACGGCAACTTCAAATTCATTCGAAAGTTGCGATAATACTGACAATTTTCGTTCGATAGTTACGTCGTTGCATGCTACCTTGAACCCCATGGAAAATTAAAATCAAATTACAAAATATCCCTAAATTACTATCGAATCAACGATTTAATACGTGATCATGGTTACTGAAATTTCATGGAGTTTGATTTCCTTGAATCTAAAAGTAAATGTCACACGATCATTCCACGTCTCGGATGGGAATCTCGGCAAAAAGATATAAATTTGATAAACTGGTAAATTCGAAAAAAATCTCGGCAAAATTTGTCAGTCAAAGACTCATCAGACTTGTGTGAGTGTGTTTTGAGATGATTGTTTTCATTCGCTTCGTTTCGTACACCGAGTGCCTGTTAGACCATGTAAAATAACGCATCACCATTAAAAAGTGATGCCGGACATAGTTACGAAAATCATTATACGAATACGTCTCGT
This sequence comes from Neodiprion lecontei, assembly GCF_021901455.1. Lineage (NCBI taxonomy): Eukaryota > Metazoa > Arthropoda > Insecta > Hymenoptera > Diprionidae > Neodiprion > Neodiprion lecontei. The sequence goes on from NC_060262.1 coordinate 3,580,852, forward strand.
GTGACATGTTTTACTTATTAAGAGACAAAATTTTTTCTGTTTTTCTACTCGGTCGTGGAACGTGCAAGAACAACACCGCTCTTTCTCTCGGACCATGAAAATAGTAGAAAATGAAATGGAGAACTCGATGTCTGCCTGACCCACATCCGGTTTGACGTTGAGTAGAAAAGCCGCTCGGGTTCAAGAGGAGAAGACACATGTGCATTAAAGATAGAACAGCACATAATGCGATGTGCGCGAGTGGAAAAGCTGCGAATTACTCTTTGCACTCGATATGAAAAAGGTTTCGTTCTGGTATTGACTTGGCCAAGGAGTAAAAAAAGAAACGTGAAAGATTCCGTGTTCACGTCTCGTCGATATATCAATTGAGTTACGATTTTAGATCGTAGTTTAAAAAGCTCTCGGATTCCGAGAAGAGAAATTGAAACACGTTTCAGGGTTTGTCTGATACCTGACGATTAATTGATCGAATAAGAATAAGACTTTGGACATCCAATCACATTGGATTGGTGCTCCGAAACAAGCGGTATGGAACGTCAAAACTTGATCCCTTTCGGCATAGTTATTTTTGGCATTGTTAAAATAATACGACATGGAAGGTTATATCGTGTAATGGTTGAAAGGTTGCGTGTCTCGATGCAGTAAAGCAGATTTAGGTTGGCTACCCTTTATTCCGTTGTACAGCCCGATGTTACCGAAAGAAATCGATGGGATTCTCTTCGGTTAATTTACAAAGACGCGAATATTAGTCGATTGTCATTAATTAACGATCATGATTGTTGCGATACGTACGCGATTGAAATTAATACGAACAATCATTTACCTCCAAGCCCCTTATTCACAATTATTCTCAACTTGGACTGTTTCAGGAACTACGATACGACAGCAGACCAAAAGCTGGAGAGCCGAACACAAGGCTGCCAGAACACTCGGCATCATCATGGGTGCCTTTCTCCTCTGTTGGCTGCCATTTTTTCTATGGTGAGCGATAACTCGATCAATCATACAATTGTCACAGACGGAATCAGCGGAACCTCGAGCCTATCCGAGAACCAAACTACCGTACAAGGTGTATTTTGTCTGAGAGTAAAAAGGTGTGAATAAACTGCAGTCACGTTTTTCGAGTGAAGAATACACCGTTCGATGTACACTTGGGGACAATAAATCTGTGACGGCTGATTTTTTTACACTAGACAGTTATGTTGGCAACACAGGGAAACCTACAGCGCCACAGTCGGCCAAGCGCGGAACTAACTCAATCTCAATAAACGTAACATAACTCATGACCGTCGAATCTAACCTTAGAATACTTGTTGACGTGTAAAACCACCAAGTCTTTATCCCCGCGGTATTCTAAGGATTGATTATTTTATTAGAGCTAAAATTAGATTACGTGCCAATCGAACAAGTGATTATCCGCACGGTATTACAAGGTTAGATTCGACGGTCATGGGTTATGTTACGTTTATTGAGATTGATTTGGTTTCGCGCTCAGCCGACTGTGGGCGCTGTAGGTTTCTCCGTGTTGCCAACACAACTGTCTAACGTAAAAAATCAGCCGTCTCAGATTCATTGTCCCCAAGAGTACATATTTTCTGCGGTTATTCGATTTTCGAATTATTTTCTTCCACCCTCCGTTGACGTAATAATATTATCCAAGAATGCATATCGTAACATTTTTCGAGACCAGGGCCGTAAACGGTTTGGGAATGAATTCATTCAGCATCAAGCGGTTTCGACCGGCAAATAATCGCCGTTAATGTAACGATGCGTTGAAACGAGAGAACCCACCACGTCCAGAAGCATGAAACCTTGATTAAATCCAGTAAATTCTAGACGGACGCGTAGCTGCAGCTCATACTTATAATACCATGCGGCTTGACAAACTAATGAAACGTTCCGTCGTTGATGCGACACCGCTGGTTCGTGCAGACAGCTATAACCGTCGGTACACTCACTCACTCATTCTCGGTTCACGGTGGATTCTCGGGTCTTTGAGCCCCCGTGCGGTTGCCGTTGATTACAGTTTTCCACAAGCATTATACGTATATGACCACCCTACTGTACTCGGACGACGTTGAAAAGGTGTATTTCTAAAGGATCGTCGCACCGAACTCCGGTCCGTAAAATGAAACTGAACTGGGTTGGCATAAGAAAGAAAGAAATGTTGGTCGCGTTCCTCGGTCAAGGATTTTTTTTATTTTGAAATTGCACGTTTTTCATACATTATACTTTGATGTACTCTACATTGATACAATGATACTTCGAGAACGATAATGACAAATTTCTCTTCGCTTAAAACAAAATTCACGCCTTTTCGAAATCTGGTCGAAAGCCCGAAATTTTTGAAGATACGAATCCCAAAAGTTCATTTAACCAAACGCTCTCTTATCCGATAAAGTATTTTAAGAACAGTCGGCATCACGAATGAGCAAGGCACGGAATGCGGAAATATAAAAAAACCAAAGTTCCGAAATAAAAAATTGAGAGTGGCTGATACTTTGTACAGCCGCAGAACCGAAAAAACTATTTGTCGACAATTAATTTGACGTCATCCAACTTTTTGGCATTTTAGCCATTCTGTATTTAGCGGAATTCGGGACTTTGACCTTTCGAGTCGTTATTGATAAATACGGACTCGTAGATTTTCAAAAAAAAAGGCACGAGTCTGACATTTGAAAGGTCGACGTTTTGACTATTCGGTATTTTCGCAATTCAATATTTTGTCCGCCGTAATCTATTTTTAACTATCGTTAGTCCGACTTCCGGGATTTCGTCTCATCGACTTTCCGATCATTCGCATTTTTATACGCCACCCGTATAGTATTCTAAAAATATTAACGCAAGTTTCGCGTAGCTCGAAAGCTTTGGACGACACTGATACGTAACATCGTCGAAAAGTGTTTCGTTTTTGACTATTGTAAAAGGAAATGTACCCGTTATGAACAGTACGCCGATGTAATTTTATAAAATTCAACAACTCAATGAATATGAAAAGAATCTCACTGTTCGGATGAAACATTTCACAATACCGAACATGCTCCATGTCTGAAAAAAAAAAAAAAAAAAAAAAAAAAAAAAAAAAAAATAATAATAATAATAATAATAATAATAATAGACGGTAAATGATAATAATAATTACTAGCGGTAGGTAGAATTATCGCGTAACAACGAAGCACTCAATGCGTAATAAGCGATAAGGGAGTGACGGAGATGAGGGGAGACGGTCTCCGGCCTCAGGTAGCGTCAATATTAACGTTCACCATGGGAATTCCCGTATCAAATAGATGTACGCATTACCTCGTCTGGTTAATTTGTATTCCCGGGACGCGGGATTGTTCCGAGCACGAACCAGGCAGCCCTGCATTCGCTTTCAGCAACGAACGGGCGGAAAATATTTCCCATACGTGGGTTGCAACTCCTTGCTTTAGTTTTCCCCCGATTTTGAAAGTCTATCTACAGTAGATGCAAAAATTTGAAATTCTTCGAGGTATGTCAGCTGAGAGAATATGTAAAAATTTGTGTATTTATGTTGAAAAATATGAAAGATACGGTAATTTTATGCAAACATAACCTCAAATTAGACATAATTTCTAATCAAACCTGATATCTGTATTTACGATTATAACCAATGATTGTAAATGTTGGATTAAGATACGGGTGAGACTTTAAACAATGTAATGACCTTAAAAATATTTTTTCCATTGACCTACTTCGATGAATTTCAAATCGTTAACACACCAGAGGTTTCAAAATCCCGGGAGAGAATGTGTGGCCCGTTTTAACCAGAGATACTCTTTGGGAGGGTGGTTTTCGTAATTAATACAACCGAATATTATCCAAACGAATAAGCTCCTGAATTGTTGCTCAGAAAGAGCTTTATGATATTAAAAAAGACGAACTGAAGCAGAATAGTATCAATTCAATGGGAACTTGGTCGCACGTTTACAGGTTTAGTTTACCCGCTACGTGAAATTATTTCGAAAAACGCAAAAACACGTATCTTCTATTGTCTCTTGCTCTTTCAAATTCAATCAATTGTATCCAAATACGAGCAAGACTTTTTTAGTTATAAACAATTTGTAACTTTCAACCCCTATGATTTTTCACCATTTAACCCCATCGTAATCGGACAAAATGCATTTTTCATTATTCGCCGTGAGAATCGTCCTCCAATTAGTTTCATTCAAATATCTCAACTGGAAGGATGCGAAACTGCGAAACTGCGAAATCACCACTGGGATTGCCAAACTTTTAGGGTTGATTTCACCCCTTTAAGCCGTTCCTCCGCAAACAAAAAAAAAAAAAAAAAATACGTGTCGCTTAGATTTCGATAAAGAATAACAAATCCTAAAATGAACGAAATCGAGCATTGTTCATCTGCTATCTCCACCGAGAAAGAAGAAAAAATCTAGTCAACGACCATACAGTAACCGCAATTACTAATTTTTCATGGTGTTTAAACAAGACGCACACGTATTTTTTGTCTGTAGAGAAGCGCACTCGTCTATACGTAAATACGAACCAGAAGCGTTACAAAAGCTTTCATTTTCCAGCCCCCTTAATTTACCTACCTCACCACCTTCAAACCTCAACAACTCAAAGTCTGCATGCCTCGCTTTTGTTCAATAAACGGTACAACAAAGATAATGAAGTGAGATAATTTGTACTCAAATATTTTATAAATTTAGACGGTATTTTTTTTTTTTTTATCTTCAATCGATCCGCCGATCTCATACAGTGATCGCAAATTGCAATTCAAGGACAATTGATTCCCTGCAACGCAGTTGTGCTTTGAATTTTATCTGAAACACGCGCTTCATTCGCCGTATATACATATCTGGATAACGAAAGACGCGGAACAAATAAAACTAACTAACTCATTCAGCCCGCCGTTAGGTATGTCAAACATTTGCCGTCCTCTCAATTCCTGAATGAATAAACAGTCAGTGTAAACATTTCGACGAGCAAGAACTGGATAAAATAAAAAGAAGTCGGTATTTTTCCCTGGATTTCTTTTATTTTCAAAAATTTTTCTTTCTATTTTGCATAGTTTTCTTTTCTCTTTTCTCTTCTCGTTTTCCCCTCTACAGATTGAATTGAACAGACCGAGAGAAATTTTTTATTTTGTTTGCTGTGATACGGTACTCAACTGTTTTAATTCTTTTGCCACAGATAAAAATTACTCATCAGTTCTGGATACAAAATAGAAATTGATTTCTTATCTGCAGCCACAAAAAACAAAATCCTTACGATTTATATCATATTTTTTTTTTTTTTTTAAAGTGAATAGTTCGCGAGATACAAGAAAAAATCAGATTCCGCAGTACACGGGGAGGTGGATTAATAAGAATCACCCTTAGAATTACTCCGCACGCATATTAGTAATTTTATTCATCATGTCTCAACCTCCCCTTTTCTTGCATAATTTAATTTTTTCTTACATTTCGCGAACCTTTCACTTTATATTTCCGAGAAAGTTGTACATTTTTCAGTAAAAATTATTTGAGTTGAGAGAAAAATGTACGATTCCGTTTAAGAAAAAAAAATCTGATCAATTCTCCGCAACATCACCAGTTATGAAAATGGACTGCGTGAAAAAAACATCTTCACACGTCCCCCTCTGAACCGTACAACTTTTGTATTTAGAGCACATTTTCCAATTGAAAACGTAACGCATTTTTTGAATTGGGACACCCTGTATATACCGTACACTGAGAAAAATTTCATTTGTTACAGTAACTAGAAAAATTCAGTAAATCTGGAAAACTGATTTTAATTTTGTACCTAGAACAATATTTTGTCGATTGTGGTGAAAAATGAAAATAGTTAAGGTAAATGAGCGGTAACCGGAGCTAAAAATTTCACTCAAAATCAGTGTATCAAGTGACAAGTTTTTCCAGCGATTGTTCGGAAAACGTTGATTTAACGAAGTGAATCGATTTTCACAGTATAATTTCAACCCTTGTTTAAAAATGTTTCAACCGTTGTTCTTGTTCTTTCTCAGGTACCTGACGACGTCGCTGTGCGGAGACGCGTGTTACTGTCCTGACGCCCTGGTCTCGGTTCTCTTCTGGATCGGTTACTTCAACAGCGCCTTGAACCCCGTAATATACGCGTATTTCAATCGGGATTTCCGCGAGGCGTTTAAGGACACGCTTAAAAGCGCGTTGCCTTGCTGCGCAAGCTGCTGGAAAACACCGTCGCAGTTTGTCTAGCGGGAAGTTCCCGGGTATTCTGCAGCTCCGATCAGAAATCGTTGGGGAGCAGATGATCTCGGCTAAACTGCGCAGTCTTCCCGTAAACACCGATTAAATTCGAAAAGCACGATTTCACGTGGAAGAATCGAATCCGAATCTCGCTGGCAACGAGTTTCTATCGCTTCGTTATTACATACGTAATAACAGTGACGTATGATTGTAAAATTAATTGCGGGTGTGAAATTTCAATGCGAGTAGGCGATTGGAACATTGATTCGTCCCCTTTGCGATTACGCGATTCGAGAAAAAGGAACTGATATTTTTATTTATTTTTTTTTTTTTTTTTTTTGCATTCGTTCACGTAGAGGAAATTTTTATTTTTCGATGAAATAATTCAGCCGATAATTGTTTCGTTATTTTACACGATTCATAGTCAGCTCGTGACGATAAGAAAAATTGCGCCAGATTCTACTTGAGCAAATCACTATTAAATTATCGTCATTTCAGGATTTAAATTGAGGCAGCTTTGCCCCTTGACGATACTTTAAGATATCCCGACACTCAGGGAATGTAAAATTCTGCTGACTATATAATCATCATTTTACGGCGAGATTATAAGCTGTTGCTCAAATTATTTTACGAGACTTTGATAAGCTCGTTTGTAAATGATTCAAATTCGAATGTCGTTTCGATGTACGTACGGTATGTTCAAAGATCGAGTCCTCGCATTCGTTCGTGAAAATACTTATCGAAGAAAGCAGAATTTTCGAATATCCGTAGCTATTTATTCCGAATGAATCTTTCGAGTTTCTGTTATCTTTTTTTTTTTTTTTTTTTTACGATTCAAATTTTTGCACACGGGTGATTCTAAAAAGCTGTAATTAGTTTCAAAGTCACGTTATCTTCGTCTAAATATCTGAAAATGAATTCTCCTTTACCTCGGTAAATTTTTCCTCAAAATTGTTTTCGAAAAATTACTTCTACTTGCAAAGAATTGCACAGCGAAGAAAAAATCGCGGAATGTTTCCGAGTTTTTTGCCGATACGGCAGCTCCGTTTCAATTCGACTGAATTAGGTGGAAAAACGTTATTCCAGGGGGTTTAACCACCTCGAATTCCTTCGGGAATCGATCGGGCGTCGAATGACGCGTACGGAAAATTCTCGTTTCAATTCCCAGAGGCGATCCTGCCCCCGTAAATCAGACCCCTGACTGAATTACCGTATGTGTAACACAGCGATATACGAAATTCGGTATTTTCCCGAATTATGTACCTGTAAGTTTTGCTCATAACGCACGACGACTGCAGGAAGCAGCAAATTGGCACGTGGCTAACTGATTTATACATCAGGACCACGTGTATACGGCAATTCATGCAATCGCATTAATTCAAGCGATTGTCTCGAATAAATTGGGATTTGTTGATTGGTCCGATACGGCAATTTTTCCAAACTGTTGTTAAAAAAAAATTATAATCTCTCAAGAATTGAAACGTGCTTAGGCGTATTTTAGAAAACTCAAGAATTTATCAGACGTATAATCCAATTCAAATCGTCGCCAGAAAAACATGGAAAAAATTTATGGCAATAAGAACTGGAGGGAATATATGAGTAGAATTCACCCAAAGCTACATTCACTTAATTATTACTAAACTGCGAAGAATTCGGATTGAGAAACGGATCAGTATTATGTAAATGCAATCATTTGAAACAATCGATGACTCAACTGTTATTAATTAAGTTCGTGCCCTTTCATTTTATCTCCAGTTTTAAGGAGATATTCGTTTGATAAAAATCGACCCAACCTAACTTCGAAAGTACGTGTATGCTTATTAAGGTGGTCCTTGATGAGGTAATTTTTGAATTTTTACCGGTTCTACGTAATTCAAAAATAATTTCCTAATTATTTCAAATTTTTATCTCAACTTTAACCCGTGCCCCAAAGGGGGGGAATTCCCAATGCAACCCTTTCAGGAGCACATCAAATCTATGGAACGAATTTAGATAAAATTTGATTCTGAATCTGAAATCAAAATCTGAAAATTCGAAGTAGCGGATCCAATATGGCGAACCAAGACCCGAAAAGTCACTTGACATTGCCATATTGAATCAAACATTTTGAATTTTGTAATTTCGAGTTCAGATTCGTAATCAGCGACCCAAGAAACTCTCCTTTACCAAATTTCATCTAAATCCGTCAGGTATATTCGATCTGCCCCTGAAAGGGTTCAACGGAATTCATCCTTTTTGAGGCACGGGTTAGAATTAAGATAAATTCTTAAAAAATTAGGTATCATTATTTTTGAATTATGTGAAACCGATTTGGGGTAGAAACGGTAGAAATTAAAAAATAAAAATAAAAATAAATAAAGAATTTATAACTTTGTTACTGGATTGTACGTCTGATAGATCCAACTGAATAAAAAATTTCGCTACCTGCAAATGCGACTTCAGATGTAAACGCTGTGTCGAAGATGATATTGTCAAATATGTATTGCAAAAATAAGCTATACTTACGAGAAAAACAAAAAACTATTTGAAGAAAGCTTCACGATAATAAATGTATAGTCGCCTATGTCTTTGCTTTACACACGTGAAGAAACACGCAGAAATAAAATCGAAAATATGTACGTACCTATCTAGTTAATAAAAAAAAAAAGAATTAGTATGCCTGTATTATATAATATAAAGTAGTCACGAAAAGTATGTTTTTTTTTTTCTTTTTTGTATAGTTTTTGATTTTGCTTTTCGTTCTATTAGATTTACAACGAATATACTTGTATTAATTACCGTAAACACCTTTGTAATTATACATTATGTGCATAATTGTGATACATTGAAGATATCGATGAATATTGTACGATAAAATACCGCAGCTTTAAGAAATTAGTAATTAGGTGATAAATGATTAATTTCAACTAACGTATAGTCGTAACATCGCCTCGTATGAATTATAACGTCAGTGATGATTTTGACGTGTTGCCCCTAATCGGAAATTTAGCATAAATTCATAGAATACAACGTACGCGTAAATAATTATTGTAAATATGTTGAAATAATGAGGAAACAGGCCGGTCGAAACTGTGACTAGGGTTACTGCATAGGAAAGCGCAATTCTAAATGTGTATCATAATAATAGTAGTAATAATAATAATAATGATAATAATAATAATGACATCCAATATCAAGAATCATATGTTAACCGTAACACGTGACACGTGCAGCTATCATACGTATACATAGAAAGATTACATAGAAACACGTTGTATACGCCATGCATACAAACGTATGTATGGATGCACACATGAAAATATTGTGGTAACATATATATATATATATATATATATATATATATATATATTGATAATTATGTAAAAATGTAATATAGCAATAATTTGAAGATGAAAGAAAAGCAGGAGAAAAAACGATGTAAATACACCTAATATATAATATAATTGTTCACGTACATGTATACGTAATGAATCAGACGATTGATGTTTTGTATATTAGTTGTTATTCAATGAAAAGGGAAATAATAATTGTATAGTACAATACGAATTACGAAAAATACAAGTACCTATGTCATTGAACACGCCACGTAAAGTCAAAACTCTATGTATGTATTTTTCAGTACATTTCAGTAATATTTCTTCGTAGACTTTAAATCTGACGACATTTTTTCTGCGTCGTTTAAACGCGTGTGCGATGAAAATCTTGCACGGGTCAAGTTCACGGTGATACTGAGAATGAAATAAAGAAGCGGGAAGTTTCGCTGTTCCGACTATTTCTAAGGCCAAACGCCGGATTGTAATGCAAATAACGGTCGTATATGTTACTTCTGGGGGAAAATGAGAAGCGGCAGGCTTCGGTAACCTGAATTTATACATACGGAGTGAATTCCTAACGACCGCATTGCCCGTCGTCTTCTAAGATTTGACGCGCAGGCGCGCTACGATTCAAGAGCAGCTGTTTGCCAGGGTTGCCAACCGTCTCTGACCTCGAAAAATTTTGAACAATTGTTGGCGTCGAGCAAAACTGCCAGTGCGCGACAAGCGTGAAAAATTTTGAGGTTAGTGACGGTTGGTAATCCTGGCGAACATCTGCTATCGGATTTTAACACGTTCGCATCAAACTTTAGCAGACAACCGTGCCATGCCAGTCGTTGGGAATTCAATCTGTAAATTGTACGGGTCCACGCTTTCGTTTGGTGAAATCGATATTCCATTTCGATAAAATCGGGGAATGAAACAGGAGCGAGGGATGAATGTGGATGAAAGAGTCAGAGATATATGGTGAATCAGGGTGCGGGTGACGAATCAGAAAAACCAAAAATCAGAATGGTCAAAATTCCGGACATAGATATATCGATAATTCACAATCGCGAAAGAACGAAGTGGTGAATCTTCATTAGGCCAGAAATAATGGAACTAGAATATAAAAGTATCGAAGTTTGAAGTTTTAGAATTTATAATACACAACTGGTGAAAATTCCGAAAGGCCATTGGCAGAATCAGGCAAACACAAACAAATAATCTTCGGATGGATCGTAAAGTAGAATTTTTGTCTACTCGAATTCACAAGTGCGAAGGATCAAGAATCAGAACGGTTAGAACTCCGAGTAGTAATTTCATAGAAGGCTCGGAATACAGAATTGCAGCATGTCGGAATCGTCGGAATGAAGAATCGCAATATATCGGAAGAGTCGATAACTCATATCGTATTAGAAGCCAAGAAATATAAGTTTAGGATATCAAAAGTCGTATTCAATCTTTTAATGAGACAAAAATATTGCAGATGAAAAGATACGCCCGATGCACCTAAGAATTTTTTTGATTCTGTATATAAAACATTTTGCAAGTCAAAATAGATTAGTCGGTTACTTTCGGAATACCGATCTTTTAGAATTGTACGATTCTGAATAACGACCCTTCTACGTTCCGGATATCTGTTTTCCGCCGCTTCTGGATGATCGAGTTCCAACTTTTATTTTTATAATATTTGGACATTTGAGAATACGAAGCTTTCTACAGATTCGTTCTCTGAAACATTGACTCTGTACATTATTAAATTCTGCATCTCCGAATTCTCGGATTAACGTTTTCCGAAGCAAGTGGGTTCGGATAATAATAAAAACTCTACTAAATACATTTGAGGTAAATTTTTATTCGGCTCCATTAGGGACTTGAAATTTCTAATAGTATCTGTTCTCTCATATTTGTTATTCGAGATTATTAACTTTCTGAACTCTGGTCATTCTGATTTTTGGTTTTTCTGATTTCTTACGCGCATCTGGTGAAATGGGGGGGAGGGAGAAACATAGGGGAGAGGAAATATGACGTCGTGAAGAGAAGACGATTTGCGGTATGATAAACAGATTCGGTTCAGAGTGACACGTGTCTCGTCCGCTGGAGGCGGAAGTGGGATTTTATACTCTGTCTTCGTTTTTTCGTATTCTTCTTCTCGCAGAAGGGGCGAGAAATGGCAGCCGGCTTCCGAACACCGTGCAAACTATGATATATTACGTGCATAATGTAACGACGAGAAGATTGTAAGCGGGGTGAATCGTTCGCGTCGGGGACGATGAATTTCATCCCCGAATACATCGCATCTCGTTGCAAAAAACTCGCGAGCCAATGTCTATGGTTGGATGAAAATTGGTATGTTTGATTATTTTTATTACGAGGTAATCGTGCATCGAGTACTTGCTTATCAAATTACTGTACTTCAAAGCCGGTAAAATCCATTGTAAAATTCAAAAGTAGAAGGTATCGGAATTGTGCGAACAAATGCTTAAAATTAGATATCGATGCTTCTATAAAATTCCTAAAAGTTGAGTAGATTTTTTCGATATCAATTTACGATAGGTCATTTAAATCGGAAGATTATTTTCGAAAAAATCATTGGAACAAATTTTCTTTCATTTTAACAGTAAATCAAAACACTGATATTTATCGACCATAATCCGTGTCGATACAATGTTGTAAAATTGAATATTCAACGATGTCGACGTGAAAACAAGAATCGTTTCACTGAATTCGAAGCAAATAATCCTCCAGATAAAATAAACCATTTGTAAAAAAATTCAACACAAATATCCTAGATTTGAAAACTTCGTCTTGTCAGGAAAAAAAAAAAACGTAGAGTCACTCGAACGATATTTCGAAAAAACTTTCCTCGGTGGTAAAAAGCTCCTCACACGATTCGAAAATGCATCAACAACAAAACGTATATTTGGTTAACATGCTACGCCGTAAATGGTCTGAAATCACGCGAATTGTTTTCGAAATAACCAGAAAAATCATGTCCGCGATGCGGATAGAAACGTGTACACATACCTTGAGTCTGTTCTGCGCACCTGACTCCAGCCGAGAGTGAAGAAAGCAGAGTTGAAAATCCGAGATCACTTTCTGCACCAAAAGCACACCGACACAAATTGCACAGCTTCCGCACTCGTGGTTTTTCACGATCGAATGAAACTTCGCGATGCTCTTCGGACGACCGAGACAACAGTAAACAAGTTCGACGAAACTCTCACCTTCGGTCACCCAAAAACAGTCAACACTAATAACTCGAGGTTCTCCGCGTGTGTTTCTCGGCCGACCGAATCCGCAATACTGATCAAATTACGAGTTTGACTTATCGTAGATTGAAAGTTCCGATTTTGACCGCTCGTTGCGCTCGTGTCGAAATTGACGTTGCGAAATTTTATATCATGCGGCAGCCGAGGAATCAGGGAAAGCTTTTAACTGTGATTAATGTAAGATCGTTCACTGAGAAGAAATTTCATTTGTTACAGTAACTAGAAAAATTGAGTAAAACAGGTATCGTTAAAAAAAAAAACGTTCCACTAAAATTTTCTCATAATCATACAGCTATAAATTTATACCGATGAAAAAATTTCACCGCTTTATAAATCGTCGGAGAAATAATTTGATGCGACGAATTCTCTCGGTAGGTGAATTTTTTTTTTTTTTTTTTTTTTTTTTTTTTTTGCACAACGATAATCGAGACCATTTTTCGTTCGTTTTCGAAAATGTTTACGCGTGTTCCTTCGCTGATCGACAGGATCAGAGACGAAATGATATCAGCTGGACGAAACGCAGAGGTGAAAGCAAAAAAAACAAAAAAAACAAAAAAAAAAAATAATAAAATAACGTTGCGATCTTATCAGCGAGAGTCGTAAAGTCGCAAAAATGAGGAGAAATACGGTTTGATATTCCCGAGGGATTCCGAAGGGGGAAAATAAGGGAATGGACGGGAATCGGCGGCTTACAGGCTGTGAAGGTGAAGCAGCAAAGCTTACCGTTGATAAATATTTTCCCGGCGCAAACACGCCGGCAATCACCTGACCCCGCAGTGACGCCATCATTTACGAGACGAGGAGGAGAGCTGGACGCATATAAGCCCGCAGCACGGCTTGTATTTGCTAACCATGCGAAATCGCTAATTTGACAAGAACCTGTTGTTTGCTTCGACATGCCACGCATTGTTACCTTTTCACCCTGGAGGAACGGCTATTGATTATCGGTCTGGCTCTGGTGTCGTGAAATCAAGATTTACTCTGCTCGGAGTGTACACAGAGAGTCACATTCGGTCGTCTTTCTTGATTCGTCGAAAACACAGGTTAACGAGAACGAGAAAAAAAAAACAAAAGTATCGAGTTTCTGTTTAGATATCTAAAATTTTATTTAAGTTATTAGTCGATGGCTGTGACCAAAAGGTTCCGGGACTTATTTATCAACTTTATAAGTAAAAATTCAATAATTTGGTTATTATCCCGTGTACGGAATAAAAATTTGTTTATTTAAATATAGACTCGGATGATAAAAAAAATAAGATAAAAAAATTTTAAAAAATCAGACCGCTAACCATTCAGATTCTTCGTCTCTGATCTCCGATAGCGATTTGGCTAATTTGATAGGCAGCACGCGTATCACGTTACGTATCCAAATAAGCATTAGCTACGGAACTGATCGAGTTTTGATCCCGGGATCAGGGGACTTAGTAGGCGTGTAGCATAGCCGAACAGGGTTGAGCAAACCAGAACTGCTGAGCAAATATATAATTTAACAATCCAGCGGATCTCCGAGGAATTCGTCGCTAAATCACGTCGTATCGCTTGCACTGCACCGAAAGACGAGAAAAAGAAAAGCAGGAATCGATTTACCTTCAATTTTTCTCGGCATATCAACGCGAATCAAATGTTTCTCAATAAGTTACATCGAACGTGACGTAGACAATGATCTGTAGAATAAAGGGAACGAAATTAATTTCCTCGGCGTTAAATGCTCGAGAAAAATGAACACAATCGTAAATTCAAATTGAAGTCAATGTTGAGATAAGATGATCGAAGAATTTTTTCCAAACATCTCCACATCAGTTTTCCGACGGAAAACAGAATCAACTTTATTTAAACTGGGATTTTCCAAGCTCGGCACAATTCGGTGCATCGAGATGGAAAACGAAAAACGGTTGGAATGAAAGTGTTATATTTTTTCCAACAATTTTTTGTTGGGATGGGAGGCGAATTAAAAACTTTACGTGTAAGAAACGATCTTTAGAGGTTTTCCGTTTCCCGGTGAAGAAACTTTTCAGAAACTTCTGTCACTAAGCCGCCAGGCGTAGATAAGCGTGACGTGTTCGAAACTATTAGACTGCCTTTCGCAGCTCGGCGGCTCTGAGCTAGCTGAAAACTATCGTGCAGCAAGTCTGGGCCACACTTTGCAACCTCATTTGCTGTAGCCCTGCAGTTAACAAGTTGAACGGCGTCTACAACTCGGAAATAAGTACCAAGGGACACCTAAGGCTGCACACCACACCTTCTACGGAAGTGCCGCGAGTACTGTGAAGAAAAACGATGGAAACGAGGTTGCGGGGAAAAGGATTTCCGCGAATAAAGGCATCTTCTTATTCAATATTGTCCTGTTGTTTTGTCATTTTCAATGGTTGTTTAGTAACAAAAGGAAATATATCAAACAATTTTCTATTCTCGTACTGAAAATCTACTGAACATGGTTCGACGTTTATCGTCCAAGCTGATTCCAGAAAAATTGAAAGAAAAATTGAGCATTCTAACTATTTCGATTATAGATAATTGTTGAATCGAAAAAATCCATTAGTTTGGCAAATGCCGAGCCGATAGGAATTATTATTAGATAGTACATGCAAAATAAGAAAAATTATTCCCGTAAAAAAATATTTAAAAAATAAAAAAAATCAATTCTCCACTCTGAATTATGGCTCAAAATGTTTGTTTTGGGATCCAGAAATTATGTGAATTTTTGTATAAAAAATGGCGTTTTTTTTTAGGGCCATAAAAGGGCTTGTAACATTTTTTAAAAAAGAATGGTTGGGACGAAAAAACTGAAAAAAATAGTGAGTGCTTTTTTTAGGTTGTGAAATCATATAAAAAATAATGAAGCAAATCGGCGGGGTCAGGGAAAATGTCCTCTCAGTTGGCATGGAATACCTCATATATATATAAAATTACACGCATACGTAAACAAAATGATTCAATCATCAATTTCATGATCCATCATTTTGATTTATTCATTGTTTTCAAATGTCTAACGTTTAAATTGTGAAGTGTAAACTGTATTTCCTTTCGTTTATCGTTTGTTCTCGTTTGAATTTGAAATCGTATCTCTGTACTTGATTTATTTACTAAAGTTTTCTTGACAACAACGTAGCTTTTACATGTGCGTTGCGCAGATCATCAGCGCAAGGTGTTAAAATGATAGTGATCCGTCCGTTGGGTAGTGATGAGCGAACGCTGAGAAAAATTTCAACTGTTACAGTAACTAGAAAAATTCAGTAAAACAGATCCTAGACTTTCTGGTAACAGCTGGAAGACTAATTTTCATTTTCTACCTAGAACTATATTTTTCGATTGTGGTAAAAAATGAAAATTTTTAAGGACTGAACGGTAACCGGAACTAAAAGTTTTTCTTAGTGTACCTTCCTTGGGTTTCGAAGATCAATCGACCGATTTTCTTCGTACGTGGATGTTGTTGGTTTACCTACGCTGATTATCCACTGAATATGAATACCAAGTGATCGACCCTTTAAGTCAAATTCTATTCAATCACTGTTTCGATTTCAAGCAGGTATACTTAAATAATTACATATTGAAATTGATAATTGATCAAGCGAGCTTGGTATAAAAGTGTCTGTAAAACTGGTCTCTGGAAATTACGAAGTATTTGACCTAGCGATAACAAGAAAATCACTGCAAGTTCTGTTTTCCTGAATTAACGCAAGTCAATATTGATCCATAATGGGGAATATTTTTGAATAAAAATTCTGATTTCATGGCATATCTAAGCTTGAACGTTATTTGTACTATTATTCTTGCATTCGATTAAGTGAAACAGGTGATTGTTTGAAAAAATTTACTTCTTTACTACGTTTTTGAATAATTGTTTCGTCTTATCAAATGACGAAAGAAATTTATTCTGCCTAAGGTTTGTCTTCGCAATCGAGAAGGCGGTATAACTTTTTTTTTATATTCTGCTACTTGAAATATATCTACGAACGTTTTTCCATAGAACGAGGTAGAATGGAGTTCCATTGTACAAGCGGTACTGGGTATTTAAGCTACGCAACTCGTTTCGAGATCAAATTGCGTTCCGAGCCTTGTTTAGTCTTCAATGAATATCGAGGCTTCGATTTTTCGAATGATTCGCTACTTGATAATTGAAGCAGGTAAAAAAAAACAAAATAAAAAAAAAAAACACAGTCAGACGCTGAGGCGTTTTTTTCTTTTACAGGAATGAAAAATACCAATCTAAATAAAATATTCAGATATAATTTGCACACGATTTCTGATTTTTTATCTGTGGAATCAGAAATGAGGGGGAAAATTGAATAGAAGGAAGAGAAAAAAAAAAAAAAATTGACCGAAACAACAATTAAAATCCATCGTTGTCAGATCGGTGAGATAAGGTTTCGCTGTCAGTAGCGCTTTACGCGTGTTCATCCGAACGCAACGGTCTTTTTTCCGTCGACAAACTGATCGAGGGTGGGGAAATTGGATTGTGCTTCAAACACCCTTTCCATTCGTCGGTCCGAAGCCACAGAAAGGGTTGAAGTAACGTCGTTCTGGATTCCGCATGTCTGACAAGGGTCTAAATTGACCAGCTGCGAGAGGGCGACTCCTCGAATCAAACGGGATCTAATTACGAACGGTTAAAAGGGTTGTTCCTCGTTTTCTTTGAGATAAAAACAAAATATCTTCGTACGATGTAAAAAGCCTACGTGTTTGACGTTCAAATATAAATGGTCCATGGGTTAAACACATAACGGTAACAGGGGATGAAAAACCACCCCACGTGAATTGAAATTTCCCGTCACAAGCGAGTCAATTTTTAACCATTTTTTTGAAACTTGCGCAAAAGTGTTTTTGGCCCACGTTATTCTTTATGAAAAAACGAAAAAAAGTTACTCGATGTATCCGGGAAATGGAATTTACAAGGTTGCGAGGTTTTTTCATCCCCCGTTGCCGAAATGGGTGAAAAAAAAAAAAAATAAAAATAAAAAATAACGTTGCCGTTCCAGGGTTAATTATTCATCAATTCTATCACACGCTGTTGAAAAAAGTACATAGATAGATTTGTAACGCTACTTTGATTTTTCTACCAGAGACATACCGAAAAATGCACAACGAGTTCGAATTCACTTTTCAATCGACTTATCAAAAAGAATCAGACTAGAATCCCATCTTAGTCTTTTCTTACTCGGCCCTCGTCACTCGAATCGATTACCGTGGCTCCTGCCACCTGTTCGACGTGGGTCACCCTCGACTTGTTATACAAGCTCTAAAATAAGCATCGGCTTAAGTTTTAGATTGCGTTCCAAGTGTGTCGGTGATACCAGCGAGAAAATCGTTCCCTAACAGCGTCTGCAGCAGGTGTTTACAGAGTCCTTTGATTGTTTAGTATTCCATGACAGTGATAGCCATCACTTTCCCACCCTCCCGTTTCTTTTCTGCGATATAAGAACGTTGTTCAACGAAAAACATGTAAATTGTTATGTACACAAAGTTTCTAGAGAGAAAGATTGTTCGAGATTCTCAAGACGATTCTCGAGAGCTTTTTTCAAATCAGACATTGCGTGGAAAAAAATTACACACGATGAAAATGATGGGAAAAAGATTACGGATCAAAACGCGTCTCGGATGTTTGGGCCGGACATTATATGATATGAAAGCCGAACGGTGGTTTATACCGGATAAAATTCAGCGCAGGCCATCAAAACCTAATCGGAGGTATCAACTTTCACCCAATTCCCAAGCCTTCTGCCACTCAATCTTGTTCGCCGGAAAGCAACCACTGACAACTTACATCCAACCGACGCGACGGGAAGTTCGGAGTAATTAAGACTCGATCTCGAAGCTATTATATATCCGTTTATCGTCGAGGGTCTTGAGCCTGTAGACAACGGCTCAAGACGTTATAAAAAACACTGAAGAATTCGTACAAAGGTGCGAAACTCGATGCTTAATTTACCCCGAGATGCTTTCGAAACCGAATCATCGGTCTGCGAAATCGACTCTCCATAACGTCCTGCTTTAGGGACTTTAGGATCGAGGCTTTCCCGGGAATCGCAAAGTCCTAGAAATATTATGAACGAAAAGTTAACGCGCAGGAAGTTACGCAAAGTTTCAACTGTGCATCGCCTCCATCTGCATCACAGATGCTGACGAAATGTAACAGCGGTTCGGCCCAGTTTTCAGTTTGATTCGTTTCTCGAGTTACTTTTTCAACCCGAGGCGAATCGATGCACTGAAATATAGCGAGTCAAGTTTCGTCTCTTATTCAGTTGCCTGTATTCAAAAACTATCGCCAGATTCAAATCCAACGGTACTTAATGCATGTGGGATATAGACTTGCAAACTTCAATTTTTCGAGTATAAGAGGAAAATGTGATATATTTTTACGGATTATTTTCAAACAGACATAAAGATTCCAAACATTTTTTCTTTTCAAACGTAAAACATGGATTCGGAATTTTCTTTCTTTCTTTCTTTTTTTCTTTTTCGCTAGTGCTACAGTTTTTTAGTTCTCTTATCGCCTGTGTTTTAGACAGCACGTTGGCTACCTTGCGGCAAAAAATTTGGGGAAAAAAGTGTTTTATCCAGCTCAGAGAGTTAACGTTCATTCGAATTCATCCCCGGGATGAAATTTCCATAAGTATCCGTGCCTGCATGCCATCCTATAATTCGCTTTCAACCGCTAAGGGTTGTTCAAGCTCCGATATGAGGTGGCGCAGTTATTTTATGCGGAACTGCCGGTGTGTGCAGTTTAGTGAATCCCGTTTCGCAGAACACTTCGTATTTTTTTCCGGGATACATAGGGGGCGGAGCGAATAACCGATTCAACGATATTTTCCCACCTACGCATTGTACCGCATGCTTCACACCGCAGTGACAGCCGGCGAACATTTTTCACTCGTTTAAATCAGGGACGGAAATTTATCGAGCGTATGAAAGGGCCACAAATTTTTTCACCGCTACTGCAAGCTTCCCCTGCATCACAATCTAACAATAGTACAAAATTCTTGCTTCATCATTGATCGGCCTGTTCTCAAATTCGGATGGTACAGTTTTCACTTTGTTTTGTTTTTATTTTTTTTTTTTGGTTCTTTCAATTTTTTTCTCACAGTTTGAAACCAGTGAAGAGAATATCGTAGGAATGATTAGCTGATTATTTTTCCAACAGTGAGAATCACTGGGTGAAGCTTTAGTTTCCTCTCATTTCTTACATTCTCTTCTTCCTCGACTTAGGGTAAGATATTTTTTACCAGAAATCCACACAACGAGAGTCCTAATGCGACTAAGTTGAGCCCCAAGAGCTCAGAAACCCAAATAAAACATCGTAGCATCAGCCGTTCGTTAAGTAAGACACGAAGATTTCTTCCTTTTTCTACCGTAACCCTCGAATCCTCGACTCGATTGACCAGGTCTTACCATTCGCTTCTTGTGCAGTTCGCAACTGTACGGAACCATGTTGCCGAAAAGAGGCAAGTAGAGAGCTTCGATAAATCGAGGGGTGTCCGATGGATCGGTACAGCTGGAATGGGAAGTCCGATAGTCTGGAATCGAGCAGCAGGGTGATATTTGAGAAGCGTGAGTAAAGAAGTAGTGCAGAACGGTGGGCTCAGTGTTATTGACCAGACATTTGAAGTGCCTGGCCACAACCGGACTCCATGTGGTCATTCCGTGGAAGCATGATCATCCCAAGGTGGTGGTGAACTCCCTTCGGAAAAGCTTTCAGCGTCCATGAATATTCAAGTTGGCAAGGGGCGGTTAAGGTTCCAGCAGCGCAACGGGATGGCGATAGATTGCATTGATGTTCTTTCGTGGCAATTCGCCGGGTATTCAAACCCTCGACTCTTTCTAATCTTATCGAACGGTCAATACGGTCCGTTTGTTCCCTCCCACTAAACTCACTCGCTCTCACACGGACAGTAGAATTTCTCATTGTCGAGTCACGATGTGTCTCAGATTTAGCTGATAGAACAGTACCCCAAATTTTGGTTTAGAAACGCAAGCATGAGATGTTTACCCTCTTTGTTTCGGCGACTTGTTCTAAGTGCTGATTCGTGGCTGACGCTTTCTCATTGTTCACTTCATCAAGTGCCCGGTTCAAACGTGTTTACTTTTCTCACGGTTCACTTGTTCAGTCGTCATTGACGGAAAAGTTTTTCCACCGCAAAAGCTTGCCTTTCGAAAAGCAGGAACTTGGTTGAATCATCTTATCCGGTACAGACGACCACCGCGATAATATACTCGGCTTCTGGAGCTTCGGTCAACTCCGAGATCTTCCTGAAAGTTAAAACACTCGCTAATTTGAGCGCACAGATTTTTCCTCGTGGAATATATATTCAGTGAGCTTTTATTTTCCTCCGTTGGCCGTGTGAGAAGTTGTTTTTCCTGATTTATTTAAGTAACCTCAAACCTGCGGCCAAGAGTTGTCAAGTGTTGGAATGTCCAAAAATATATCGTAGAGGAAGAGTTCGAGACTCGAAGATCTTCTTTCATCCGTCCAAGCATGTGACACAATACGAAAGTTTGCAAGGTCTTCTTCATCATCACCAGTGAAAGGGTTGTATTCACGGGGATTTCGTTAACAGCACGTTTGGCGCTCGAGTAGGCTTGAGAGCGTAAGACCACTGTATCGATTTCACGGGGTTAAAACAGACTTCCACCCCTTGATACGTGACACGAGAGAGTTGATCCTGACTTCTGAATGCGAAACACTCGCGGCGAAAAGTCCACGTTCAGCTTTTAAATTCATTGCTTTTATTTGAAAAGGTAGTCAAACAGCGCAACTCTTACTTTCAATGCTTTCTTTCATATTTTTTCTTTCTTACTCTCGATTTCGCAATGACGTCACTGCGTGAGGACTCGGACCGTAATCGAGCTGAGTGAAAGGCCTGGTAGAAATTTAACGAGAACTAATTACTCTGGACAATTACAACGTCTTTTGCCAGAATATTTGACGCGAGTACTTAACAAGTGTCCTAACTACGTCTCACGGAAGTTGTTTGGCAATGGTTGAGCTGGGATTTGCAGAACCAAGTCAATTGTGGTTACTTCAAGACGGCAGTGTTTCGTAATTTCTGGTTCAACCATGCCTCCAAAGTTTCGTGGAAAAAAAAAAAAAAAATATTAAACAGTGTAAAGTGCTCAACTTGGAAGGTTGTAATCGCGTCCTCAACGACTTGAAATGTCACCTTCCAAGCAGAAGGTGTCCACTTCTGTGGAGAGAAGTTCCCGATTTCAAAATACTCACGATCATAATGGAAATCCAACTAAGTGGTCTTAGGAAGCCCAGGGAGGAAATAGACCTGTCCTAGTTTGATCGACTGGCTTAGAGGCTGGTCTTGGCGCGCGATCTTATCGAGGAAAATTGATCTGTCACCACGCGGAAGTCGATCTGCGAAAAGCGACGGTATATCGGATCCCGGGATCTTCGGCAGTTAGTAAGTTTACAGCGCAGCTTGAACCGTGCAGGACCGAATTGCCCATCGAAAGCAATGCATTATGATTGACGAAGGACGAGGACTTTTTAATGTAAGCAATTCCACAGCGATCATCAGAGCAGGTTGTGGCACCTGGCGACAGAAGGTGGTGAGCTCTTTTTCGCTGAGACCTGTTTCTGATGTGAATTGGCTTGTCACATAATTCAGAAATTGAAAATTTGCAGATATGAGTTGAAAAAAAGCTGCGGCATTAACAGCGATTGAGCTTCAGCAGACCTGCTCGATTCCAGTCAAAAAACCAATAGTACCAAGCCGTCCGAAAATTGTGTGTGTCTCCCGACCCTTGAAGATGAAGCTATGGGTGTCGGTGTCTGTTTCCATCCGCCTCAAGCCCCCAGAGAATGCGACGACGTTTGACAGGGATCCTGGGAACACTTTACGGAGCGGTGGTTTCGTCGGCTCACTCACATTTCGTAAATACTTCCGTCGGATTATGACATGTGTCAGGAACCAAGAAGCGCTGGAGTCTAGCTGATACAGAGATGCTGTAAGACTTTGCTCGACTTGACAGTGTTACAACATCGCGCGTACCTTTTCCAGTACACGGCTGTCAATGCCAGAGTCAGCGGGCGTGCGATGAACGCTCATAACTCAGGATTAAACCAGGGCCATTTTAGCCGAGAGGCTAATCCCCAGGGAAAACTACGTCGTTCAATCGAGAAAATTATTACAACTATCGCCCTATCTGAAACTCGATCCAAGTCTCTCAGACAAATTTTGGCTTACCGTGTCTCATTTCGTCACGGAAGCCGAGAGTGATCGTCGTGTTTAGGTTCGGAAGGAGCCAGCATTCATCCTCGATCGCTTTATCTGCTCTGCCAACTTCAGTGAAGTACAATTAGGTAAGTTGTACTACCACTTTCAGCGGCTTAGGGAGTCGGCAACTCTCCGCTGTCCCGCTGCCTGCAGATCAGCACCAACGATTAATCCCCGTTCTTGTTTCATTTCTTTTACTCTCGACATCCCAAAACTTTTAACGAGAGGTTTGGATCATGATTATAATATCTGGTATAAATAAATACCTATCAATATTAACTGCTTGTTACTCAATGCTTCACGCCTTATGCACTTATGATGAAACCCAAAATCATTCATTCAATGCAGTGCATGAAAGGTAAATACGCGTAATTCATGCGACAATTTTGGCGATGGTCGGTGTTTGCTCATCATAATGCGACTGATTTTGTTCACACAGAGCCAGCTGATTCACCGACGAGCGCAGTTCAACGCATTATTGTTGTAGGACAGGTCACTAAACTTCGTTATTATATCGGAAGCCGTGCCGGACGTGAATAGGCCCTGAAATTTCTCTCTGCAATATACAGTGACCATAAAGCGATAGCATGCGATTCCCGTCTAATCCATCAATCATCCATCACCGCTATCCATGAAATTGGCAATTATCTATGAACGCTTGTGCGCTTCTCTATGTTCGTCGATCGTGATCGCTGCGTAATCCATGATGGGAAAGAGCCTGCTGAATTTGACATTCCTTTTATTCGGCACCTCCAAACATCACGCTACGATCCTGACTCCAACGGGTATAAATGTTTCCATGTCTGAACTGTAAAGGCTTAACGCGATACGCACTTTTCGTAAGGATGCTTCTGATGCTCCAAGATTCTTAGAACCAGGAATCCGAATGCTGTTTTCATGATACCACCCGAAGAATAGCCGGGGCTGTTTCTATATCACGTTTCCATGTTCGTTCGCCCGGCAGTGGGAGGTTCCAGAGTGTGTTTCCCGGGCGCACGACCCAGGGGAATCTTTTGGGGGATTCATTCCAGTAGATGTTAGGGCTCAGAACGACTCTGGACCCTCGGATATCGGGTTGGCTTTAAATTGGGGTTTCAGATAGGTGGTGCTTATACTGTCCTTGAATATTACACTCCGGTGCGATTTAACCGGATAAATCGTAATCCCCGTAGCGGGGTGATTTAAAACGGTTGAAGCGATCCTCCCCGCTCGGAATTCCTGTCGAACATTCGATCGCCGCTGCGAAATGATTTTTTCAAAACTACGAAATTACTGCTCCCGGCTCTAATTCTACGACTCCCAATAAATGGAAAGCCATTAATTCACCTTCGAGTCGCAATATGTTAATGGCGAATTACAGTTTGTACGTTAATTCTCGCCTGCTGCACCGCTATATATCACATGTCCACTTCGGATAGATATCAATTGAAAACGAGTCAGGTGTGCAGTCGAATTGGGTATATCGGCGTTATCTATACCCGCACATTCGGTGCTGCAGATATCACCAGATCGAATCTTGAGCCGTATACTTTACCATAAGAGTCTGATTTTGTTTCGGTAATTAGCAGCGAGGGATGAGAGAAATCGGTCGTGCTTCGCATGTACCTTAAATCCACAAGGCACAGAGAAAAAGAAGAAGCAGAAGGGAGCCTCTCTAACGTGCCTATCGAAAATCGATTTGCATCACACGTACACCGCAAGCTCACGTCTGATGAGAATATAAATGAGGAATCTCTCCCTAGTTAAATGGCATCTCGGTATGCCGTTCAAAATGTCAACAGTCTCCACGTGACTTGTCCACCTTGAAGAAAAAAGAGGAAAATAGATAAGCCACCCACGGTTTGATGTATATTCGGGCGTTCCAAGAAGAGTCAAACTCACTTCGGCGTCCAGCTCACCGTATCTTCGATTTATTCTTGACATCGCTGAACAACTGCAGAACACCGTGAGAGAAACGTTTTGAAACGTTGTGATGGTTTTCTTCGCATTGGTATGAAGTCATTTCTGGGATTGAACTTGCATTCGACTTCCAGGTTCCATTAAACCAAGAAACTGATCTTCAGGTGACATTATCGCGGATTCGTACGACTTCAGATACTCCAGTTTAGGCGTCGGAGATGCGTTGAGTTGACATTCACTACTCTGTGCATGTATCTACTTGGCAGCCCGTTACGCGGAAGAGTGAATGTCACTATAAATATGCATGTGGTGCCCCAATCGAGGGTTCTGCAATGCGCTCATGTCAATAATGCATATGCCTGAATGAGTGAAGAAGAAAAAAGCAATTGGGGAACACTTAGCTCGACTTGACCTGTTCAAATTTTCATAAGGATGTGAATAATTCAACCCTCTCTCTTTCTGCTTTAACCCCGACGAGAGGAAGAACGATGCACGCTTTGTGAATTCTTCGCGTTTACTTACAGATTGCCTGATTCACGTTTAATGAAAAGTAATAAAATAACTTCCGAAAGAAAATACAAAAATGGAAAGAAAATTGCGGAATGAAACCGATCAAGTTATGGTAACTGATTTCGTTGAAAAAAGGCAAGCATATAGCCATGCCGGCAAGTAATAATAAATTTGAAAGTTTAGTCGGGCCGAAAGTAATTTCATTACCTATACATATAGAACGAAATTTTTTTAAATCATATGAAAAAAGATGAGCAAAGACGAGGGCCTGCCTGCTTATCTTGTGCTCTTCATTCTTCCAATATTCCATCTCGATCCCTTCACCGCCGAGTCAAGACTCAATATATCTTCTTACTGGGTTCACTCGTCTAGACTGCGTATGCTGCTCCTTCTCATGTCGCATCCCGTAAGGGTTCCTTAATTGTATATCTTTAATGAGGTTATGTAGAAGTTCCTTGAATTCTAAATCCAAAGAGATAGGCAAGTGGGTGCAATTTGCACAAGAACTAAGACCGTGCTTTGAAAGTACATTTTTAGAAACAAAATTTCATGCCGTTGGAAACTAATCTCTACTCACAAAATACCCCAACACTTTGATCACATTAAAGATGGTCTAAAGAGAGTAAAATCTAAGAGTAACACCATTCAAAAATGACCATATTTAACGTTAAACGTTGTTAATTTAGTTGAAACTGCAGCATCTCTCATTTGTTGAAAGAAGACACACCAGAATTAGTTTATTTCGTCCAAAATACTCCATGCATGCAAATCTGTGATCATGGATAGTCGCCGGTATTTTTTTTTTTCGCGGTTCTATCACGAGAACTGTAGAAAGATCGGGATCTGCGATACGTATCTTCTCGTGGTTTCAATCACGATCAAAGTAGCCTGTCGCATGTTCTCTGCAGAAGACCTGTTGTACTAGGTGCCCCATTAAAGATCCTTTAGAATTCCCGTATAGTTCAGAAGAACGATCAACTCTAGTGTTCTGATAAATCTTTGGTCACAGATATGCTGCGATGAATATATGCCCCGCAGATTTAGTCGACAATGAATGACAACATTTCAGATTAAGCTGTGTAATTTGGATAAACGGTACTTTAGAGGTACTTTGCTTGGGTAAAACTAATGGCGAATTTGAATCGAATGCGCGTGATGATCGCCCATCAGAGTTTTTAGTTCTGATGGCCATGAGAAACTCGATATTCGTAGCAGTAGGTCTAAGGATATATTTTGTGATTATTCAAATTTATGGTAACGGGATCCAATTTTCTGGCTACTCAGACACGGGGAAAGTTTGCAAAAGTTTTCTCGCATGCTCACGCGTAACTTTGCTTGTGCCATAAGAACAATGTATAATTAAAAAATAAAGAAGAATACCGATCAGGAGATTGCCTTATGATGTGCTTTATTACACTTGAAAAAATCCAAGACCGCGAAACGGAACTAGTCCTGATAGTTGAATCCTCATTCTGCACGTTGCGAGCCACAAGACGTTATATCTCGTGTCATCCGGTCTACCGAACGTGTAAAATATGGATGCCAAATTCTTTCTCAGCTGTTCACGAAGGTTCCTATAACGAATGGAGTTCAGGATTAACCAAGTGATAAGCGAAATCTTTGCCGAAATTAAAGTAACGATGAGAAGATTGGTGGGGTCAATTCTACGTCAGCTTACATGACTCCCTTCCCTTAGCAATAGTCAGCAATTTCAATCAACTTTATGGGATTCCACAAATGATTGCAAAAAAAAAGAAGTTTGCCCCGCTGAATTCGAAAGAAGAAGGTGAGAATTTTATCGATAAACGTTATGCGAATACAAGTTTTCAAGAACTTTACTCAAGGAGAACAAAAATTTTCATCCCTACTGCTTACGTGACATGGTTGATCTCATACAAACACCGAGATTTTGGTTACCTAATGCGTAATAATCATTGAAGAGTCATTTGGATTGCCAGAAAAGTTCCTCTAAACACTTCATCGGTTTTACCAAAATAGATAGTGCTCTTCAAGCTGGAGTGATACCAGATTGAAATTCTTTGACACTCAACGAACCAATTGTTCAAGAATAGTAAGTTATTCATAACATTGTTCACAGTGGTGGCCTCTCCATTCGTGGCGAGAGGTAAACTTGATATCAATCTGTTTTCATTCATGTTTTCACCGTCGCTAGAAACTCTGCCGGAATCACTGGTCATGAGAGCTGGTAGATGCAGTAAGTTTATAAATGGCTGTCGAGCTTTTACTTTCACCAGGCAATTGCCTGCAGTTGGTAAAGCCTTGGGATCTTCAAGTTCCCTGCTTTCAGAATTCGTACCGAATTCTGAAAGCTCTGGGTAAAGCAGAACCCAACTTCCCTGCAATGTGAACAGATCGATTATTGCTTTCTGTCGGTACTGCGGCAGGTGATTCGCGAACGGTATCATCAATCTCGGTACTTTATATTGGCCTAGTCGTCGTTGCTTCAAGCTTTCCAGATTAATTCTGCTACCAGACGGAGATAACCATTTGTCGATAGAAATCTGAGTCCACTCAAGGTACCGTTGACTCTCAAAATGAGAGCAAACAATCGTCGATAATAGTTTTGGTTAGCTCACTAAATTCAAACTTCAGGATAGGACAAAGATCAGCACCATGACCAATCAGTGATAAACAACGAGAAGCGCGGAACGTTTACTTGAATTGAATTTCAGTACTGACTTAAAAGCTGAATAATTTCACAGATTGATTTTTCACGAATTAATGGATACCTTAACGTGTACACGCTTACAATTAAAAGGAGACCATCCAGGACGACTCATTTATCAGTGTCTTGAGGTAGTTGTGATCACTGTCAGTGTTTAGTACTATAAGTGTTACTTATCCTACTTTTGTACGGCTATGCAGGCATCTTCGTTAACCAAAATTTGTAAGCAATCGAAGCTACTTTAGTTGTAAGCAGCCTAAAATAAGAAAAAATCAGTAAAACTTCATATACCAGTTCACAAGTCATCCTTGACTATCTGAATTCCAACATAACTCACGCATCAGGCTTGTACGAGCAGTGTTTTGAAAGTTGCATAGAAGTGTTGTTCTTTAGAAACTATTGAAATAATGGCGGGAAATAAACTTCCGAAACCATCAGTCTTCCGGTGACTTTTTGAGAAAACAAATCATTAAGCAGGAGAGACCGCAGCCTCGATCTACTCTACTTAACGACAAACGGTCCGTGCCAAGCTGTCTGTCATAACTCATAACTGCAGTTCTCAGCTGACTCAGCTGTTACTGGTTTCACCGACCAAATTACAACACCGCAGTACCCTTGCGATAGTTGATGACAATTATTCGTTTACAAGACAGTCACCGCTGATGCTGACGTTCAATCTGTCCGGTGGCTCCTTTGGGTTGATCAAATTCAGGAACGGTAATCGGTTTAGAATAGGGTCATTTCTTCATTCTTTCAGGTCGATGAGGTTGATAAAAGGTGAGCTAATCTTTCATGAAACGTTGAATGTATGCAGTTTTGTTTTCATGGACGTGATCACGATTTTGTACACTGGCCAAACGTTTTCCTGTTAGTTTACCAACTGTCTAATCCTTATCTCTTGAACACCTGCCAAACGTTGTGCAATACTCAAGTTCGTGCATAATTTTGCAATGAATTACACGAACAATAAATCATGTTTTTGGACTCTTTTCGTTCAACTTGTTTGTTTTGTTTACTGCACTGGTTTCTGGTAGAAGAAGCATAAGTATATAAGCAGTCGTCGATGCTTTTAGTTTTGTAAGCAATCTGAGCGAGCCAGCAATTCACGACTCGCTGCGTCTCTGGGTAGGTTGTCCTTAACGAGTAGGAAATTAAATTGACTAACTTGGCAGCGTTGCGCACCGGTTAAGCGGATGAAGAGAACCGAGTGTTTCTGCAACGCTGTGAAACTGTGTAGGAACTTTGAAATGCGGTCGAAAGTTGTAACTGTGGGAACAGGGCCACCGTCTCTCATCTGGCGTTTCCAACGAAGCCATGAATCATTCTAATACTCTTTTTCCCAACCCCAGAGTGTCTTAAAAGCCCTCTGCTCGTGGGCTTTCCACTGTGCTTTGCCGGGTGCAAACGTTAAGCTCAAACCCGCCAGCATTTGAAAACATAAAACAAAGTTTCTCCGTGTTCTTGCCTTTTCTTTTTTCTTTTTCTTTTTTATGCATCGGAACGATTATTTCAGGAATCCAACGCTTGGCCTCGGTTGCAGAGTTAATGGAAAGCATATTGTACAGCTCGTCGGACATCACGAACGTCAATTGTACACGTGATTTTATTTTAAATTCGTGCCAATACAGAATACGATTATTTGTCTCCGTTCTAGAGTTGTATTATGGATTCTTGCGACACAACGATGTGGAAAAGGGAATAAGTACTAGCATAGCTCGACTTGCATAAACAGGGCTCGATCTACTTTGACCTGTACGCTTTTCCGTGCACTGCTGCCGCATTTCTTTCTCTTATAGCGGGCAAAAAGTCCCCGCCAACCTTCCAACAACTATATGCAGGCACTCATGAATACGGCTTATCCGGCCTCATTCGGTGTATGCATGTACATATATAAGGAAATATTTCACGACTCGGGATTTGTAATGAATATGCTTGGAATAGAGAAGTGCGACGGCAGCTGGGTCGCAGAAAAAGTTTTAGAAAAAGCATCGCAATAACCGGAATACGGAAATCGTGAAGCCGCTCAGTTCCGCTAGAATTAAACGGGTAGCTCTGCTGATGTAGGACAGTATGGATGAAAAGAGATGGGGACATATCTTCTTTAATAAGTCGCAGTCCGTAATCCTTCGCTGCAGCTTCTGAAAGAAACTTGAAGAATTGTATTTCGCCGAATCCCGCTTCCACTGGCCTGCTTCTCGACCTCGACTAAACTCCAGTCTCTGAGACGGACAAAAGCCGATTTGCTAATCTCTCGATCCCCACAGACTCCGACTGCTGCACCATTAATCCCGCTGATCGATGGAAATCTGTCCTGAAGTAGTCTGGGAACCAGTTTTAATAATACAAGTCTACGAAATGTGAGAGAATCGATTGCTCGCTTCTTATTCCAGAACGTCAGATTGCAAAAATTCCTCGGACGAAAGTTCAGCTTTTACGTTTCCCGTTTTGACATCATATTCAAGACTATCCACCATTTTCTGATCTTCTAGAATAACACCTATTTGGACTCCGCCACTTGGAAGTATTTCGATAGCCTTGGCATTCCCCATTTTCTGTATAATTCGAGGATTTTGGTGTATTCTGCTCCGGGTTTAGGGAGCTCAAGATGAGGTTAAGGTCTAGAGTCCGGATCCCAGACCTTAGACGCTAGTCCTGAGAGGCTCAGCAGCTCACGAGGGAAAGATGGGGTGGGGGACTCAAGTGGTCGTTGTGGCGTATAATACACACGACACATCAGAGTGCAAGGGTTGCATGCAGTTAATCTGAGCTGTGAATCAGGCCTCGATCAAGGTCGAGGTAGACGTAACCGACCCTGAATAAGACGGGAGAAAAGCTCGAGTAGAGGTACGTGCTCAACGGTGCAGCTGCTCTCGTTTTCAGATAGGTGGTTCGAGAGCCACGCTGCATTGAAGATCGCGAGATGCAAACAGCTGCGTTAATTAGTGGTGCAAGAATAAAAAAAGACCCTGCTCACGGTCGAGTTGCAAACTCTCGATTAAAAAAACCCTCGAGCAATGGTATTCCGGAACAAGAAAAAAAAAAAAAATTAAATTAAAAAAAAAAGAAAATATGGAAAGAATGACTCTCTTCACCGTTGGTGATAAAAGAATGTGACCATGCGTTGTAGCCGACAAGTGGAGCGAAACCTCGGCGGATACTTCGCACACCGTCGCATACTGCTTGCACAAAGCACATGGAGTAAGCTCCGTGCGTTGGGTACACCATTCGACTACGAGGTGGCTCGTGGTAGGCGTCCACTATGTGCTAGGTGGACTGCATGTGTGGGTTGGATTTGGTGTTGCTGCAATGCGGAACGGCCAGGCATCGTTGCACCTGCAACGCGTCGCGTCCTACGGACACGTGACTTACTCCACTCCGAGCTTTGCCTGTCCGGGTAAAAGCGAACCGTGCACCCGCATTCGCAGATATTGTGCAATCCGCATACTTTTTTTTGGATCAGTTGACATGGAACGGCTCAAGCCGCGTTCGAAGAGCACTTCTGATTCCAGAGATTGTATATCTCTGCTTGGCATATCGATCACTCGATGAAACGAAACGAGTGTATACGGTTCGGTAAAAGCTTTAAGTGGTCAACTGATGAATAGGAAAAAGAGTTTACATACAGCGCGGACTTGCGCGTAAGTATCGTCGAATTTGTGTTAGTTGAATTTGGAAAACCTGGTAAAAAGCAGAGATGGTGTAAATCAGAGACTGCGTGAGTTCGATTTAAACGACATGGTGCATGAAGGGTTTTGTACAGCACATTAACCTTGATTTACGATTTAGAATATTTTTTATGATCGTAGTGGCGTTTTCAACTGCTAACCTTGAGCTGAAACGAAGGTTCGGGAACAATTTTAATCACATTTTTCCTCCAGTTTGCACGTCTGAAGCTACATCAACCTTGGCTGATACCGTATCCTCTGTTATTTGATCAGGCATTTCTCATGGCCAGTAGTTTTCGGACACGAGTCGAGGTTAATCACAGGTTTTGGCAAGGTGAACGAGAATACGGTAGGTGGTTAAAGTTAACGAAGGAAGAAGGCGGCGGCGTATCCTGTACTGCCAAAAAACGCGGTCAAGGATACGAGGGCTAGAATTAACGTCAGAAATGATTGGTGCCAAGCTTGCGGTATAACACGCGACTTTGTTTCACCCCAAGGGTATGATTTTTATCGGCTGGCACTTGGCAGTGATAGTGGTTAATCGCAAGGGTGAAACACGCGTCTGGATAAACGCACTGTGATTGAACGCAGCCTGTTATCCGCAGCGGAAACCTTTTCCGGATCGGACTCTGCGACGAGTAGAGCTCGTTACCAGTGGCAGATGCATTATCCAGATCAACGGAACACTCGGGCCAGCTCCTTACGACCCTTTTCCAATTGTCCATTGGAACTGTCGGGCTTAGCGAAGAATGATGAGGACTGCGTTTACAGGCTGATGGTGGTGGCTGGTAATCGATACTTGGAGTGGTACGAGGCCTGGAATTCCAACGATACTAGCTGCGTCGCGATGCCTCCGCTTGTTTATCAATTGCAAAAAAAATTTCACGCTTTCCGTATCGAACCCGGTGATTCATCCAGGCTTCCTGCCGATGCTGTTCCTGCGCCTCACGCGAAGTGACGAATTATTCTGCCATCGCCGTGCGGCTGTTAAAAATAATTGCTTTTCATTGTTCTCTCCAGGCAGCGCGCGGTGGTGGAAAACCCGCTGCGAAATAATTGCACGTGGTCTTTCATTTGTTAATTGAAGTCAATGTCGTCTCCGCTAATGAGTCCTACGGTTCCTGAAAGGGGAGTCAACGAAGCATCGTATTGCTGAAGGGATGAATAAATTCAGTGAATGTATAGAATATAGGTAGATACTCACGTCTCGAAAGGAAAGTGCCGTAGGTGTAACTCACTGATTCTCATCGTTCCGTGATACGTATTGTTCTCAGCACATCGTGAAACATTAAACACATCTGACTTTCACGGAAAAATTTCGCCGTTTACGGGCTTTAAAAGCCACCAAAAAATAACGGACGCACCCTCCGAGGGTGAAAGCTCTGCGGATATTATCGTCTGTTGATAGTGAATAAAGTCCGATTGGTATGATCGCAAAAAAAAAATCACGTCAAAATCGAGACATTCCAAGAAATAAGTCTTTGGTTAAGACTTGAGGGTGGTTTCGACCACACAAACAGCCATTTTCGCTCTTAATAAAAATGTTTTTCTAATGCTTTTTTACATGCGACAATGTATCACGGAACGGAGAAAATCGGTGATTTACAGATCTCGTACTTTTCTAATTGGAAGTCTGCTGCTATGGCGACTTGATTTCCTAGTAAGGAGATACAATTCCTCGCTCGAATCGTAAAATTTTGCTGAACCTAGTTGTGGGAAAAATGATAAGTAATTTACAGGGAAGAATTTACCTTGATAATGGGAAAACATAAGATACGACGAATGTTTGTTTAAGGGATGAATTCCTTTTTACTCTCTGCAAGAATCCTTTCAGACAAATCTTTACAAGGTGCTTCGATGCTGAATATTGCAAGGATGGCTCGCTCAACTTGAAAGTAGATGTTTCTATTCTTCCTGCATCGATACGGGTGCTATTATAAGTGAAAAAGATCACAAGATTTCTGATCACAAGACTTTCCCGAACTCTTGAGTAAGATATAAAACAAACTACTCGGATACTTTCCAACTTCTTTTATATCCAGATCAAACTTTTTCAGTTAGTGTAAGTCTAGTTATAGATCTTTCAGTTCGCGTGAACTGTAAAGGTTATACCATTGGCTACAAAAATCCTTGCCATGCGGTTTCTAGAAAAACAATTTATTGCAATTACTGACCGATTTATTTATGCTTTGAATTTTTGTATAAAATAAATTATTGTAACAAAAAAGGAATACGGAAATTTAAAGTACAATCATACAGGTATATAAATCTATACGGTCCGGTTTTCTGGTTATATCATTATAATTATTATTGTTGTTATTGTTATTGTTATTCTTTTCTCCATACTATACAGTTCAGTACGGTATACTATACATCTTCGCCATTATACATTCACTATTTACAGTACACTTATCATACCTTATTTCGATTTATACTCTTGATGATGAATTTACCGCTGCGTCAATCAGCTTGGTTTTTTTTCTTTATGTTTTTTTTTTTTTTTTTTTGTTTTGGGTAAAATTTATTATGAACCAATTAAGTGTATAATTATACGTTTTCTTCAAAGGTTGAATCATATAAAACAAAACAGTAGATCAATCGCTGCTGCAATTATGCTGCTCCATTTGAAAATGTGATAATTCAATTTTTCGTCAAAATCAAAGTCACGAATTTTCAAATCACAAGCCGTTCCCAGTCACACTTCATTTTTGGTTTCTCCAAAACTCATCTCCTTGGCCAATGTACAGATAAAAATTTTTGTTTTCCACCCTATTACACAAAATTGTTCAAACTTTTACTCTGATTGAAACATCCTCTCCTCAAGTATAATTTTTTTTTTTTTTTTTTTTTCCGTTCACAGTTCAATACCATCTTAAATACGAATACATAAGCGAAATTTGAAAAGTTTTCAAAACTATTATAGTACAATTTATGATTGTCTACGTTGCTGCACGATGCGCTTTAATAACGATTTGCAAGATTAGTCGAATAATTTAGCGCATTTTCCATTGTGCCGCGATAACTGTTCGTTCAATCGTTTATTGCATGGATAATGATCAACCGCGGAGCTACTCTTTCTCTTTCATATTTTTCGTTCAAGATATTATCTCATTTTTGATTGTACACTTAATATATATATATACATATATGTATATATGTATATATATATATATATATATATACGTTACATACATACGTAATCCTACGGTGTATATGTTAGCGATTAGTGATAATCGTGTAAAAAATTTTACCTTTAATGTATCTAATGTAACGTCCTATGAGCGTGGTTTTCAATCGTGACACACGATCGACATAATTATACCTAATCCGTTGATCGAGAATTTTGCTTAATTTATTTGTATAGGGTAACGTTGGGCTATTAAACATGACATTCGAAGTTTACTTAGTAATTTTTTACCAAACATTGCCACAACGATTTAAGGGTACGTGGTACTCCTACCTTTACCAACCGAGCAGACTCACTTTTTTCCTTCTACATTAAATAAACAAAAAGAACACACCACACATTTTTTGGCAATTTTCAGTATATGAGTAACTTTCCTGAATTCCACTATGAAAAAACGATGCGCCGTAGAAATTTGAACCCTTTCCCTTCGTTTGTTAATTCAACATAGGAAGAAAAAAAAAGTGACTTTGCTCGGTCGGTAAGGGCAACGGTACTGCATACCCTTAATAATATGTATCAAGCTGCGTTCCTTTTATCCTTTCATTATTTTTTACTCCCTTCGGACAAAGCTGTTTACAACATTGCAACATCCGAATTTCTCTCACGATCCGCATACTGTATAATACGTTTTTATTAATTTTTTCCATTCTTATACAAAGACATTTACACTTTTCGTAATTATATTCACATTTATCCTTCGCTTCTACAACATATTAATTACGGGTACAAGAAAACTGGGCAGCTAATTGAATTCATACGGATTTGATTTTTATTTCCTTTCAGTTTAATATGCATTGGTCGTTCGACGCTTAAGTCAAAAGTGCAGCTCACGCAATTATCGTATTAAAATTTCGCGACGAATGATATCGAAAATGTGAGCAAAAAAAGAAAAAAAACAATAATAAAAACAAAAAATCTCATATAACCGAATCGCATTAACTGCACCTCGTCTTTAGCAGGTCTTAATTAATTAATGTGCGTTTGTTACATTTTGTACGGATTTAGATGTATTTATTTATGTAATTAAATCTCCGATTGGTGCGTAAAATTTACGGTAAGTAATGCGAATATATCGAGTGAATTTATACCGTCATCGTATTCATACCTCGTTTGGTCTATTTCTTGGCTATTTTTGTTTTATTCACGGCGAAGGGTGACCAGTAGAGGTTACAATGTTCATCGTTCCTCTTTAGTTTCTATTTTTTATTCGCATATTTTACGTATTTGCGTTTTGATTATGCTGCCCGACAAGACATCGTCGCTTCCGCACGGTGTAATATAAGGTATCTATACCATAGGTACCTATTATAATATTGCATATAATAAGGGCATATATGTATACATGTATATTATGGTATATTATGCACAGGTTTACTTACTTTTCATCAAAATATTGCTTATTTATTACAGCATGGGTTTCTCACGATCCATATATTATAGATGGGTATGTACATTCACCTAAGTATACGGTATATGCATGGGTACATACACCCACACCCACACACACACACACACACACACACACACACACACACACACACACACACATACGTATATGTATGCATCAGAGTGAGCCAAAAACACTAACCTATCGAATCTATGGTCTCAAAAGGATCTATTTACTGAGAAAAAAATTCTCCCGTTTGAAAAAATGTTTTTCGTAGTAAATGGGTCACTTTAAGACCATAAATTCGATAGGTTGGTTTCTTTTTTTTGGCTCACCCTAATATATAGGTATGTATCACGTACAGTGTACTACCGATAAGGTATTATCATTATCATTATTTTCATCGTTATTATCATAGATTTCACGTTAAACCTATATTTTATATTGTACGTAACATTATTACATTCCACGACATCGCGATTAGCCAAGTTTATTAATGTTGTACACATTTCGTTTCAATTTAATTATCATATGTCAGTATTGAGATTCAGGAATCTTAAAATTTAGGAAGATTCTTTTATCGGTTATTATTCTTTCTTTCCTTCTCTTCTACTCTTTGGTATCAATTAAAGCCGCAATTATTAAAATTGTGTTTTTTTTTAATTTAAATTTCGCTCATTTTTTTTTCATCAAATGAAACTAATAGAAGAAAAGATGCAAAAAAAAAAAAAAAAAATTAAAACTACTATGATCAACAAAATTAGACGTATTCAATATCGTTGCAATTAATTTTTCTTTTTCACTCACCTCGTGCAGTTATACTTTGCATTTTCAAAATTTCATTTTCGTCCCGCTATCTGTCGCGAAATAGTTAATTAACGGTACAAGCGGTGGCATTAGCATTTTCAATTCGTGAAAATAACTTCATGTTCATTAAAACCGAGGGACGTAACTTGGAAAGAGCGATACGATCTGTTTGTGTGTCCGTAATTCGAAAAAGAAATTTTTTCAATATACGCATATTTTTGTACGGAAAGGTGAAGCAGCGACGGTAAAGCGTGACTTTCTTTTTATGGTCTTCGAAATTTTGACTTTCTTTCCCTCCATTCACGCCTTTCTTCGTTCCGTCGTTTCGTTTCTTCATTCCATTTTTAACTTTACTTTTTTCCTCTTTCGTAAAACTCTCACGTTTCTTTCTACCCTTTTTCACTTTTACCTTCAAATCTTTGTGTAAACGGTTAATTTGCGTGAGAATCTCGCGTTTCCAGAACAGTTTACGAGCTGAAAGCGAGCTGCTCGCTTGTTCCGTAGTCGTAGTTTACTAATTATTATACACGTCGTGTCACATGAAACCTCGGAGCGAAGTAATTTTCAAATTAAACACATAAACACCGAATGTATATATGCAACCGTGTTATTCTTGAATATTCTAAATGTTGATCAGTTTTACTACTTTTCTTATCTTTGTACCAGTTTCACACGTTTGCTTATCTAATTTTGGAGCACTGTTATCTTTCACGATTACAAAGAATCGGTAAACTCGGGGCGGGGTTGAAATTCCGACTTTGAAAAATTCCGAAAGCGCCGAAATCCGATTTCTGGGGTGGTGAAACTTAAAGGAATCAAATATTGACGAAACTTCAAAGATTCGAAAGGGAAAAATTCCGGAAGGGTAAAGAAACTTCCAAAGGTGCGAAAATGAAAAAAATTTTTAAATCCGAAACATAGAAATTCTAAATGATTTCGAAGATTTTCAGTTCTGTGAATTTCTGACTGGCAGAAATTTCACCACTTTGATCTTTGTTTGTTTTGGATTTCCGATGTTCTTACGTTCAGAATCCTAGTAATTTTTATTTTCGATTTCTCTTATTTTTCACACCCACACGTTGACCAAATTACACTCTGTGAGTATATTTGAATTTTCGGAATTTCACTCTATCGAAACTATTTTTCTGATTTTTGCTCTATCGGAACTTGAAGAATCTTCAAAATCTTGCATCTAGTAACTTTGAACTTCGAACTAGACGCTTTCGGAACTTTTCAAATTCGGAACTTCAACCTCGCCCCGATAAATTCGATAAAAAATCGGAGAAAAATTAAACGGAAAATTCGCTTTTAGTCTTATTCTTATTTTTCACGGACGTAGAAAGAAAATAGAAAATAAAACAAAAGGTCAGAATTCAATTCTTCTCCCGAGAAACAACAAGAATTATATCGCGTCACATGCGGCACGGGTATTTTTGAGTATCGAGTAACAAGATTTTTCATAACATGCGTGTAAATATAATAAAGAATTTTTTGTCTAGGCATGACAAAAAATATATTAAGACTCACGTGTGTTGTGAAAATTAACTAACGTATGAAAGTAATAATAAACCACGTTAATTCACGCAACGGTATGATAATTAAAACGAAATCACGTCGACGCGACGGTGCCGATGAATTACAAACAAAAGTTGAATTCGTATCATAGTGTTGATTAGTATTACACGATCAATGGGATGTAAGCGTAATGATAACAATGACAATGATAATGACCGAAGTTTCGACTGCTCGAAAATGTTTTATCGACGTAATCCTCAAATGCACGACACGACTATAAAATAATAATAATAACAATAACAACAAAAATAATAATAATAATAATGAAACGAACGGATGGTTTTAACATTCAGTCCTGTGTTGCATAATGAATCGTTTTGTTTTGCTTTTGGAGATAAAATCGACATGACTAGAGAATTTACGGAAATACAAAAAAAATAAAAATAAAAATTCTAATACAGCTGAATTGACCGTCAATATCGCGGTTTCTCATTATCTTAATTGTTACAGCATAATCGTTAGATTTCATTTAGTTCTTTTCTTAGCTATAACAATTGATACAGAGTACGTAAGGTATACATATTACATTCGAATAGCATGCTGAGAATTTAATCGTAAAAATATGTACATCAATTTGACGCGGATATCGGTTGAATTTCGTTTACCGTTTCCTCGTATTTACATACAAACGGATAGATTAATTATTCCTTTGTGTACTACTATCAGATTTTTCAAACTTATCGTACGCTGAAAATTTCCCAATCCGTGGGTAAAATTTATATTCAATGTCAGCAGAATATTTCACAGGTATTATTAAAGGTGAGCTGCACGATCCGCGATTCAAAATATAAATTGCAATTCTCAATAATACGTTTTTTTTTCCAGTTATTAAGTATCACCTTAGTTCATTTTTTTTTTTTTTTTTTGTTTGTTTTTTTTTGTTTTTTTTTCTCCACACATTTTGACTATTATTCTTATAACCGTTATTGGTTAATGTTATTATAATTGTTATTATCGTACAAATTTTCAATGTATAATACACGTATGATAATCTAAACGCCCTATGTTATCTAGTATTGCATTTGATTGTTGACACGCAGGGCTTAATCGTCATTTTCATGATGAAGAAAAAAAAATCATCTACTCTTATTACTGAAATTGGAAGAAACGGTTTTGATTATTTGCGCCAAGCCTTTTCCACGCTTTCGATATTGTATCAATAATAATAATAATAACAACAACAGCAACAATAATAACAATAATAATAATAATAATAATAATAATAATATATTGTTTTCGTGTAGTAAATTATTTACAGCTTAATATTTACAATTCGGTATTATCGAAAACATATTTTCTGTTATCTTTTTTTTTTTTTTCCTCTTTCATTATTCTTCACCTCGGTTTCCGATACGAAATTTACAGATAAAACGGACAAGGATATCGAAATTACAATGAAAATAAATCGACTATGGATTATTTTAAAAAAGCTCGTGTACATTTTCAAATAAACAAGTGTTTTGGGACTGAACGTTTCATTTCCATTTTCTTTTTCTCGGTAGAGTTTTTACTCTCGATTAAAAGTATAACCGACAATAATTGCAAGAACAGTAAACTGAAGAGGTGATTTTTTGGATCGGGGAAAATATTATTGAGCAATATTAGTCGAATAGAAATAAAAGAAAAAAAATAAATACAGACTTTTCGGTAAAAATCGTAATTATTGCATCGGTATCTCGGCATCCATTCGACGAATTATTGCCAAATTATTGATAAATGGTAAGAATCATGACGGTAACAACGATCGGTATTATAATTCCCACATAGAATTACACGTATTTTATCTAAAAAATGAAATAATCGATATTACGTATTGCTATTACATTAGAATCAATTGTATCATTGTACTCGTATAATTACTTCGCTTAATCGTTAAGTATATTCCGTAATATCACTTTTGAGTATTCCCCAATTTTATTTTTTTTCTTTTCTCTCCTTTTCTCTTTCTCTTCTTTTTCTTCTTCTTCTTCTTCTTCTTCTCGTTTCCACTCCGTTTCTTTTTCTTGTTGTTACCGTTGATACAATAACGAATAGCCGAAAGAGACGAAATATTATTGAACGATATTGAAAATCATGAATAATTAATTGACGCGACGTAACGAACATTGAAAATATCATAATTCGAGTCTTAGGCCGTATCAACATAAATTTTATCACGCGCGAACAACTTTCTCACAATCAGCGGATAACGTATAATAAAAATATAACTGGAATCGTTGCCCCGCAAAATCCCCAGCTATTAAAAAGACAGTCCTGATAATAATGATAATAACAATTAATTAAAGCTTCAAAGTATCACTAGCCGCAAACGATTATCGATTAATACACCTCTTGTTTTTTTTTTTGTTGTTTTTTTTTTTTTTTTTCGTATTCATATAACATGCACGTACAACGTACACATGCTTTAAATGTGTTGATAACACAAACTATCGCATGTTATGGTACAGAACGTTTAACGAATGCATAAGGGAATAAAATGCCAATCAGTTTCATTAAAAATCTCTCAATCCCTCATTTTCGTTCCGCTCTGCACACAGATAATAAATAATCTTCTTATTTTACTGTACATAAAAAATATATCGTAAAACCCTTATGACATTCGGTTTTGTCAGACGCATCGAATTTCCACACTCTCATATTCATCGGCCAGATTAATGAATTTTGTTGATTCGAAATAATGATTGACAAAAATACGTGGGCATAATTAATCTTTTTCTTTTTTCTTTTTTTCTTTTCATCTTCCCCTTCTTTGATTTGGTGTAAATAGCTGCGAAGCGCTTCGCTTAAGCCTAAACTTTGGCAATAGAATATATGGTGCATTCGTATCGTGTCGTTATTGTTATTGTTAACTATTATTATGTCGTGATATATGATATATACATATACATATACATATATATATATATATATATATATATATATATATATATATATATATATATATATATATATATATATATATATATATCGTTATCCCGTGTATTGTTACATCTATCATAAATACATTTACATACATATTATATGTTATATTATATTTTATATCATATCATACATTCGTCTCTCATATATATTTGTGTACATAGATGACTATTCATATTATTGTGTATAAGATAAACATTGCAAACATTAATTTGGCAGAATTTTAGGAGTCGTTTTTTATTTTTTTTATTTTTTTTGGTTTGTTCATGGGACGAGCGGAGTGACTTAAAACCTAAATTTTGTCTCATCTCAAAGACTGCTTCCAAATTCGCTCGATCTTCTCCCATCGTTGTGCCTCATGTAGGTCTCAGAGTAGATGCTCTTTGTCCGATCATCGTACCTGGGAATAAAAGAGATATGGAAACCCCGGTGAAACTTTTAAAAATTAAATAATGATAATAATATAATGATCGCGGACATCCGCCATTCAGAGGGGAGGAAAACAGCTTGGTAAATTATCCATTTCCTTTCGAAATTCGAATCGATAAAGGAAACTGAAGACGTAAATAAGGACACGTAGGAAAAATAACCGAACTATTTGATAGGTATATTATATGAGGCATTCCACGCCAAACTGACCTACTCATGACTCTCGGTGTCGGTAATTTTCTTTATTTTTAAGTATGACGTAGAGTTGTCGGAAAAAAAAATATATAAATTAAAATCTTTCTTCAGGTTTCTTGTTTCATTGGCTTCGTTTTTACTTCTCCCAAAAACACGAAAACCCAATTTTCGATTGAACAGCAATTTGTTACGAATGAAAATTTTGCAGACCGAGATGGAAGAGGGAAAGACTTTGGTTCATCAGCTGAAGGCAAAACAAGTAATTGAAACGTGGGGAAAAAAAAAAAAACTGCAAGATACAAATTTTTATTTTTGAAATTTACATTTGATTCGATTTTTCACATTTATTAATTACTTGTTTCGCCCGTAGCTCCCAAACCAAAGGCTTGCCTATTTTTATCTTAGTCTCGAAATTTTCGTTTCGCAATACAGAATTCACGAGAAGAATTCAAAGGCAATCGATCAGGGCTATCACTTCGAAAATTGTGTGTTTTGTTATTATTTTTCTGAATCTCTGAATCTGAAACTCGGTGAAAGATTATTTTATCTTTTTTTTTTTGTACACTTTACGCCGTACTTGATAAATCAAATCGCCGTCAGACGTAGGTCACGGTTTGGGGTGAACTGTCCAGTATATATTTGGTAATGATCTACTTGATTCTCATATACTTGGACAAAATTACTGTGCTGCTGACGGGAAACACAATATCTCTCTCTACGGAGTGTGAGATTGCCCGGATTCTTGGATCCGGTTGGTAGCTTTGCGTACATTTGTATTTGTGTAGCCTGAGCTTTTCATTGTGTGTTGTTGGGGAAAAACCTCCATGTGATACATTGGCTTGTAGCTTCACCAGCCAAGTTATCGTGAATTATTCAGAAGCAATCGCATGCTCTACACACGTGTACGTACACAGAGAATACAGAAGAAACTTTTCAAACAAACAAAGTTTATTCGCGGTGTGTTGAGAAATGAGGAAAACGTTACTT
The DNA here is from genome assembly GCF_021901455.1 of Neodiprion lecontei. Taxonomy (NCBI): domain Eukaryota; kingdom Metazoa; phylum Arthropoda; class Insecta; order Hymenoptera; family Diprionidae; genus Neodiprion; species Neodiprion lecontei. The sequence continues at coordinate 3,624,095 of NC_060262.1, forward strand.
GCTGTTATGTAATACATGGGTATATGTTATCCGCAAAGTACAAGAAAAGTGGCGTGAATTTGTCAGGGATGTAACATTTTCACATTTCCGGCACATTTCAAAGTTTTTCGTTATTCGTGTAACGTATAATTTTGCGAACGGGAATTGGATAAGGGGATTGGAATTTTTAAAACACCTAAGCCACGAAAATGTCAGAGCTGCGAAACGGACACAGGTGAGTTTTCGAAATTAATTTTTTGCCACGTGTCAGATAACGAGGATGTCAACGAACGGGAAGTCAGGTGATGCTATATCATATTCGTTTCTTGAAGATGCTCAAAGTTGATCAAAAATTTTCAAATCACTGGAAATCACGTGTCGAGTTACTTGAGGTCAATTGAAATGATTAAGAATTGTGGGAATGTGAGTGAAATCTTGAATTACTCAAACCAATGTTCAATCATATTATATCACTAGAAAAAGTCATTTAATATCAGTCAAAGTCACGTGGATCAGGTTAGAAAACTCTGAAATTACTCGATGTTATTCAAATTCATATGAAGTCATTTTGAAGTCAGTTGAGATCGGTTCAAGTTTTTAAAATTCATTCCAAGTCACTCGAAACTTTGGAAAGTCACTCGAAGCCAACTAATTTCGGTTGAACTTAAAAGTAATATGAATTAATGTCAATTCCTTCGAATTCGTACGAATATGTAAGCCAAAAAAAAAAAATTATCATCCTCTCATTAAAAGGCTGAGACAAATCGATGTAGAACATCGTCCGACTTCCAAAAAAATAGTTAACGAGCGAATAAATCGTGAACGTGCAGGAGATCAAGAATGCCAAAATATCAGTAACATGCGCTAAATAAATTCGTATCTTTATACATAAATATTACTACAAAGAAAAATCACATTTAACGATAAGTAACGTGTAGAAAAGATACTTGCAAGCAGATAATACGTACATTTGGTAGATTGCTGGGTTAATTTCCATGTTAGAAGCTGAATAAAGTATAAATGAAAAAGAATATCATTCATTTTTTTGTAAGACGTTGTTTCACGGTAAAAGTATATACGTATAGCTTATAAATGAGATCAGTGCTTGAATTGGTTCGGATCGTCGTGTTATTTACAGTGAAACGGATAAGTGTAGATTCGAAGTAAAGCAAAATATAAAAGCTATGAAAAATTGTAACAATATATTTTGCATACGTAATTCTCTGCGAGACGAAAAAATCTCCTATGAAACTATAGATGCATGTTTGAACATAGTCTATATGCGCACACTGCAGGAGCCAACGCTAGTATCAGCTGTTTTATTCACCACCTTCCACTACTACTCGTCAATCAACAAAGAGAGTGTATAAAGTGCATGCAAAATCTGCAAAGCTGCTCGTAATACGTTAAGGAAGACTCGAAACCCAATCCATGAAGTTGTTGCGAAGTAGCGTCCCGTTTGTCGAGGTCAATGATCACGAAGCGAATCCTTTGAGGAACTGCCTAGTGGTACAAAAAGTTTATCCAGTCCTGCAAACAAGCAGCGAAGCAAATGAACGTGATTTTGTCGAAGTACCGAAAGGTTTCATCAAAATGAGCCTGAGAGATGTTACGCCGATGGAAAGCATGTCCTTGATTTGGGTCTGGAGTCGTTCTATCCAACGGTGCAAAAAGTCGCGAGATAAGCACTGAGATGTAAGTGTAAGAAAGAAGCATAATGCGGCACTGTATACAATAGACGACAATAGTTGAAGCGAATTGAAGTTAAGTGAAGTGTGAGACTTTCGTACCTCTTTCGATCAGACCATATCGTACCTGAGGGAAGGCCGCCGAACGTCGAGCGCATCAAGATCGGACGGTTCCCGCCTGCACAGAGAGCAGAATGCGCACTGAAGTGTGTTTCTGAAAGCCTCCCGAAAATCGCGGTTGAAGTACGCGTAAATCAGAGGATTCAGGGCCGAGTTGGTGTAACCGATCCAGAATAGGATGGCGATCACGATGTCCGGACAGTAGCAGGTCGGCCCGCAGAGACTCATCGTGACGTACCACAGGAAGAACGGCAACCAGCAGAGTATAAAGGTCCCCATTATTATGCCCAGCGTCCTGGCAGCCTTGTGCTCTCGTTTCATTTTTATCATGTTCTTGTCCTTCGTCGGCGTGTGAAGGTGGTCCGTGTTTATCTCGTTCAGAGTCAGGGTCTTGGACGAACCGGCTCTGTTCAGTTCCCCGTTCAAGTTGTTCAGGGTGTTCATGTTGTTCAAGTCCTTGCTCGGTCTGTGACTGAGGAGCATGGCGTTACCCATGCGGTTGTGCATCTGCTTCTCCTGCCTGTTGGCCTCCTTGAATATCGCGTAGTACGTCAGGGTCATTATGGTGCAGGGTATCCAGAACGATATACTCGACGACAGGATGGCGTATACCTTGTTAACCTTGAACTCGCATAGCTCAGGAAACTCCCGTCTGTACTTGCTGTTCTCCTCGGTAGTGTACCACTCGTTGAGTATGGGTAGGAACGATATTATCGCCGGAGAGAGCCAGCAGGCTAGCAGCATGTAGGCCACCACCCTCTTCGTCATGTTTATCGGGTACTTTAGCGGCCTTACTATCGCGTAGTAGCGATCCACCGATATACACATTAAATGCAGTATCGAACTCGTGCTGAAGTAAACGTCCAGCGAGTTCCAAACGTCGCACATGAAGTAGCCGAACACCCAACGCCCCGTGACCTGGACACTGGCATTGAACGTCATTGCGAACATGGCCACCAGCATGTCGGCCAAGGCCAGAGAGACGACGAAGTAGTTCGTTATTATCCTCAGCTTCCGGTGTCGCATTACCGACACCATTACCAGGAGGTTCCCGAACACCGCCGTTATGATTATCGACCCGAGGACGCAGCCTATCAGGATGGATTTTGACATCTTGGACCATTCCTCGTCCTCGACGTGTGTTATGTTCCCGGATGGATCCTCCGTCGAAAGTCCGCTTATCGATGTTATGTCCGATGTTGAAACTACCTCCATTGGCTCCACCGTCGAAGCCATCTTCGGACGTTTTCAGCGACTCTTTTCCGGTTCCAACAGTTTCTAAGTCACCGAGGATCCAACGATACGCAATGCGATTTCCTTCATGTTTCATAAACGAGCGATAATCTCCGTTCTTATTGAAGGTACTCGAGAAACGAATCGACCGGCTTGCGAATCGTTTCAATTTTGGAAAAAAAAAAAACTGCTTCTTAAGTATTCTGTTTTTATATTTTCACCTGCTCATTAATATACTGAGAGAAAACCAGCTTCGGCCCACTCTTCAGAGATCCCTCTGATGTCCTTCAACTTTTCACCTCACTCTTCTGGCAAAAATCTTTATAACCCCTCCGCCCGCTTTTTGCCAACGTTTGTTAACTTTGCCTTCTCTGTGTTGTCCCTGATACGACTCTGGAAAAAGAAAACAAACACAGACTTCAGTATAGAATCAACCATCACCTTTACCTTTCAAATACGCTTCCTTTCAGTGATGGGAACGTAACATGTATTTACTCATCGTTTACAGGGCTCCGCAATTTCCTCAACTTACTCTTTTCAGATCAACTTAAGATCAAGGTTTCAATCACTCTTTACGGTCTTATGGTTTACGAGCAGAGGAAACAAAATTTTTTCTATTTATTCATGTATACCTACATGTTTCAACTAACGCCGTACTAATGATTAGAATCTGAATCGGGAAAAAATTTACTCTCACTGGCAAAAACGCGACCAAAGGATTGACAAGTCAGTTTCACAGTACGCAGAAATCAATTTAGGACTTGGCATCTGATATTTAAAAAGTAGCCGGTATCATATCCCAGCACCGAATCTATATTCGCGATTACGTTCGAGAGTAAAAAGAACCAAGAGTAACCCTTCATCCATCATCTCATGATCATTTCCCAATACTGGATCCAGATCGACGATTACCTTTGAGAATAAAAAGAACCAAACGTCACCTTTCGATAATGAACTCCTCAGTGAAAATGAGATCAATTCGCTGATTGAAACTCCAGTGAACTAAGAGAGTGAAAAGTTATCTACCATCAGTTGCTTTCAAGAAATTGACGCAGGCAGCTGAACTATATTCGTTTGAAAAACTTCAACTATTTATTGTTACTGCAGGAAGACAACACATAATTGAAACAGACTCGTTGATGAGATTCTCAGTCTCCATTCTCCCGAAAAAAACCCAATTCACAATGGCCAACTAGAATTAGAGTTTAAGTGACAACAAGATGCGCATCGGAGTTGAATCGATCGAGTCTGAAGAACGTAAAATTGTTTTTTGAGGATTTGATGTTTTCTCATTTCATTCCGAGACTTCTTACGTAAAAGATCTCATCGCGATGTCGTGATTGAAGTGGTTCAACTTGGCGACGCCTTTATTGGTTCATTTCCATGGTTACCGCAAGAGGATCAAAGACTTATTTAGGTTGTGTCTTGGGTAGAACGTGGCCGAGAGGAGATAAGAGGGCTTCACCGTGTAATTGAGGATCTTTGAAATGATCCTGACTAAACCTAATCACGTCAGGAATGTCGGAGATTCCACTCCAGGTGCACAAACTGCAATAATGAAGAGTGGAATTCAGGTGGATGTCGACGATCATATTCTGGGACGTCCGGCGTCTCGACGAGCTTGCTTAAACGAAGGACCAGACAATAACTTCGTCTTCGAAGTATATTCAGGGCCGAGAAATTTCACCAACCATATATATACGTATACGTATTACAGACCTTCGATCCTCCTCTTCCTCCTCCTCCTTCTCCACAGGCAGCTGGGAGTAATAAACGATGAAAATTGAGAGCGCATGTCTAGAATTTCTCTCATAATTTATACGCCCCCAAGCTTGGATCCGACCTTTTCTTACAGCAAATTTCAAATGTCTTCACCTGCCGTGTCAGCCGGTCACCCCATCAAAAATCCATTTCTTTCATCCCAAACTACACGGACGGTGACTCGACGTAAATCACATTATATTCCTAATCCAATCATCCTCTTGACATTCTGGTTCCCGGTATAATTTTGCAAAGAAATGACGGTCACGAATGAGGTTGTAAAAAATTTCGCAAGTTCTGAATTAATATGAGACATTGTCTGATACAATGATTAGCATTGTTTTTCACCACGACGGAAAAGTCTTGAAGTAACTGTCAGTCGAATTGAGTTCGATCAATTTACGAACAAGGAGGCTTCTTGGGCGGATTGATCCAATGAAATTTAGACTCGTTCGGAATTCTTGCCCTTCGATATGCCGAATTTGAGCATAAGAAATGTCGGCTTTCACGTTTGTGTTACAGGTTAACTAAAAATTTTCAAAAAGGCACCGCCATAATTATCGGGAATATTTCCTAACAGGTGAAAGACGATGCGATGCCTGGCCTTTTTATTCCGCGGTAGATAAAATTGCGGCGAAGGTCTTTAGCGGTTCTAACAAAGAAACTCGGCGTCGATGAAGCGCATTAATTTCCACGGCTCCCGAGCCAACTTTCATGAAATTGAATCACGTCGGGAATAATAAATCACAGGGTTTTAATTAAGTCATTATTCAGGAGGGGCGGGATGGGGGAAAAGGGATGGAAGTTCTCGCTGCTGCAGCCCGTTGCTGATGCTGATATTTACTTAACTCATCGAGGTTAAGAGGCTCCATTTGTTCAGTTCGGATCAGATCGAATTCATAAATTACTTATGAAGCATTCGGGCCCCGGATTTGATCCTCATCCCTTTCTGTTTATTTCGAATTCTTCTTTATTTATTTTACTTCTTTTAATCTATTTTTAAGGTACAGGGAAAGTCTGTTAAAAGTGAAATTATTGCTTGCAGATCTTTTTTGTTCGCTCTTGTCGGATGAACGAAATTGCGATTCGAAATGGACTGAGAAGTGAGCATTCTTCTGCGAGGATGATGAATTATTCATCTCACATATAAAAACAGACAAAACAATTTATCTGCGTTCCTAGCGAACGGTGCAAAAAATCGTGTGACGTACATGATGTGTGAATTTTATCACGAATTCATAAATAGGTGAAAAATTTCATTCGCACTGCGATGCACTGACGTTGAGTGAGCGAAACTTTCGATGATAATTTCAGACCGAACACTCCGCGAAGCGTGTGCGTAGTAAAATTTCTATCATCTGAAATACGGCAAAATTTTCCCATACCGGAAATTCTGCATGAGGCGATGAGAAGAAGAATAAAAAAAAACACATGAGTGCGTGCTTTGGGTTGAAGCTGAATTCAATATTTCTCTGTGCACACCGACATACGAGAGTGTGAGAAACGATGTATTAAAAATATGCTGCACTTTGCGGACTAATTAAAAATAAAAAAATAAAATTAAATAAAAACCTTTGATAATAATTCATCTCACGGTGAATTCGCGTTTAGAAAATTTGCGAAAGAAAGTAATCAGTCATCAAAAAATTTAACAAATTTTGTCAGTACAATTATACATTCAACTGTACACATAATTACGTCTCTTCTCATTTGCAGTAAACTTGGAGAGAAAACGAGCTAGCCATGATGAGAACGAAACGGAGACGACGAAGGTGCAGAGCTGGGATCGATAAGACTTGTCTTCTGGAAGTGGAGGGTGAGAGAAAGAAAGAGAGAGAGAGAAAGAGAGAGAGAGAGAGAGAGAGAGTGAGAGGTGCAGATGAGGAAAAAGCGAAAAAGGGAGCAGAAAAAAAATTGTCCTTATAAAAGGTGCGGCCTTCGTTTGTCTCGCGTTGGGACGAGTGGAGGCGTCGGGACGCGTCACGTCGTTCAGACGGTGAGATGAAAGTAAAGGAGCGGAGGAGAGAAGAGGATAGGAGAGGAGAGGAGAGGAGAGGATGAGAGGAGAGGAGAAGAAGAGAGGAGAGGAGAGGCAGGCGCCTCTCTCAAATGAACCTCTCAACCCTCAGCAACGCCTTCGGGCATCCCGTGCTAACATTCCTCTCCGCAAAACCTTATATCTCTCCTACCTCCCGCCCCCTCCCCCTAATTTTCCCCCCTCTCTACCCAAATTCTATTTCGCCAAGCGCCGCGTCTACGAATGCAGGTTTGACGAATTTGTTAATTGAACGGTGAATCTTTCATCCATTTCATCCCCCCCCCCCCCCCCCCTTTCTCTAATAGTCTCACTAAACGATGTCTCGCGACACGATCACTTTGTTTTGTCAGATATTCAGAGGAATCGAAAAAAAAAAAAAAAATAAAAAATAAAAATTTTTTTACAAGAAGAAGAATATTATAATTAATTTATGACCTAGAATTGCAAGCTCAATGTTCTCGTCTTATGCTCGTGATAGAATGAGGTATATTTCAATAGTTTTCGGTACTATTTTGCAGAATTTTATTGAAACGGCTATCTTGACAAGAAACGATTTTAATATCGTTGGAATTTGAGGGAAAATATTGTGCTAGCGACTGTTTTGTGTGATAATGATTATAGTTGTCAATACGTAATAAATTTTCTGGTCATCGAAGCGATCATCAAACCGATTGATTGGATTTTTATGTTTTTAGTCAAGTAAAGTCTTGACATCAATTTATTTTTCTACCAATACATCAAATTATTGAAATAGTTGCAAGAAACTATGGTAAGGTTGGTCGTAATCATGAAGAATAGTAACTTTATCTAGATTTTTGGGTTATCTGCTGCATAAATAAATTCCATTTTGGAAAAAAATTGAAATTATTCTTGGTATGTATACTATCACCGGAACATTGTAAATAAATTCGTGGAAATTCCCGCTAGGAGGGATAATGTGAAGCAAAATAGATTTCGATGATTAAAAAAATTCATTGTCATTTTATTCATACCAAAGTCACATATATAAACAAATTGACGAAATTCGTACTTTTCCACGATAAAAGGACTTTCTCCTAATCTAGGACGAAGATCCGAATGCCAATTTTCAAACAAACTTAATAGGAACCAGAAAATCTTACAGTATTATCCAAAATTTGTCGTCTTGTTGTTTTTGTTTGTTCATCATATTTGATCCACAACTTTGAATTTTGAGCTAATATTCCCGATCAACGACCCCAAAAGCTCGCGAAAAAAAAAAAAAAATTCCAAGTGAATCGCATGGAAGGGGAAAAACGTATCCACGAAAGGGTTAAAGCTCAGAATCAATCTTCCGAAAGCGCTTCTGCAATTTCAATAAGTAGAATAATCACGATGATAAGAGAAAAGGCGAACTATATTCCAAAGCATGCGCTAAACGAAGCCGGCTCACATTTCGCGGGGTGTTCAAGTTCCAGGCAAAATTTCCCCTGCCTAGTTTCATGAAAATTCAAACGCGTACAACCATTGACCAAGACAAGTCAAGGATACTGATATAAACGTCGCAGGCTCAGACATTCGATGAGAATTATTACTCGAATTTCAGACGCCCCGCGCGACTATGCCAAGGAATACAGATGAGCCGACGGCCATGTCGCTGGAATACATTTGTTATATTTTTTTACAATTTTAGTTGTCGCCATTTCGGCAGGCGTTGAATGTATTTTTTTTTTTTTCCCACTTTTCGATTATGAATCGATATTGAAATGTTTCGCTTTTACGTCGAGACTGTGAGAAGATATGACGGCCAATTATTTGAAACGTTTTCGATTACGGTACGACACCTCGTCCTGGATGTAATAAATAAATATACGGAGCATTCCACGCCAAATCGACCAGAATGTGACCCAAAATCATTTAAATTCGTTAGGCGATTTTCGTATTGATAATTAATTGTGTAGATCACTTAAATTCTTTCACTGACGTTTCTTAGCGAATTTTGTTTCAGTTATGATTTTCTAAAACCAACGTGTTTTTGGACGTAATATAATAATTTGAAAATATTACGTGACAATTTTCAAACCTAGACCCAGAATGCATTCGCATTCGTTTCTGGTTTTTTCTCTCTTTTTTTTTTTCTTGTTGAGCTTCGGAAAGCAAAGAGTATTGCAAAAAAATAAGAAACCAAATATCGTAAGTAAAACAAATCACCTCACAAAAAAAAAAGACAAAAAATAAAACTCAAACAAATATTCCAGTGTTTTTTATAATCGGAACAACAATATGAAAAATCTCGCACTAAATCCAAGAGGTCGAGGCTCAGACTCTGGTTGACTTGGCGTGGAATGGTCGATGCATAAACAATAAATAAACAAAAACAAAAAGAATAAATTCCTCAAGAAAATACGTTTATTGGTAAGCCGTCCGAATTACGGTGTCAGGAATTCCCCGCAAACTGATGCCTCTCATACATTAAATGTAAAAAATCGCCGAATTTTTAAATTATTTAACAAAAATATAACGTCCGTATCTGATGCCCGTACAAAGAAGATTTTAAGAACCGAGTTAAGGCTCTCTACGTTACATGTATCCGTATACAAGTTGGACAGTTATTCGCGTAAAAGTTTTCCCTTAGTTGGATTAGCGGAAATTTCACGCTGTCGCCTCGGCAGCTTGAAGAAATCAAACTTTTCTCGCTCATTCTTTTCGCCTCCCTCAAAATTTCTTTGTCCCTGAAAGTAATTGTTGCGATTCGCGGTGGATGAGAAATAATTCCACATAAGTAGGAAATTGAATTGTTAGCGATACGCGATCGTGAGAGAAATTTCCTTTTATTTTTTTTTCTTATTTTATTCCAAAACCTTATCTGGTCTTTTCATTAGATACAGAAAATTCAGTCAACGAAAAGGAAAAAGAAATAGAAAAAATAAACAAGTAAGAGAGTTACTGTTACGTTGACAAATTCATTGTTTTCTAACGTCGAACAGAAATTCAGTCATTCCAGAAAAATTATTCGATTAAACATGAATGTTCTCATCGAAACTTTTCCCTTACGTGTGAAAAAATTACTTTTATCCCGGAAAATTATGTAAACAGTGGATAAGAATCGTAACTGAAGGTTGAAAAAAAAACGATAACCTTGGAATCTGACAAAAATCGAGTAACTTTGTCGGGTAATTAAAATTTCCAAATTTATAATGCATAAATATGTGGTATAATTCGAGAATGAATCAATTTCTTCGAAAAACTGTTCAAAATTAAAAAAATAAATAATAAAAAGATACTCGGGATTGTGAAAAATTACAATTTCTCAATTTTGTGCACTGAACTATTGCATAATTGGAGAATAAATTAATTTATTGAAATACTATTTGTAAAAAAAAAAAAAAAAAAAAACTGAGACTTACTTTGTCGAAGAATGACAATGAAACGTTTGTTGGAGAATGAAAATTTCTCAACGCTTAAACTTTATTATTGTATACCCGATTGGAGAAGAAAATGAATTTGTTGAGAAACAAAAAAACAACAATTACACCGACACGATAGAATCTGTTTATCTCGAAAAATCACGCGTGAAATATCTATACGTAAAAAGAAAAATGATATCCCAATGAATTTTGTCCCGCAAGCGTTTCCGGTCGTTTTGTACACGAGTTTGGGAATAATATAAATCATTCCGAAAACCGATTGAAAGCCGTTTTTGTACGGGCGTGTTTGTGTGTTCGAAACGGGCATAAATTTCGTGTCGCGAGACGGCAAACAACCCTGGAAACGCACACAAATAATCAAATAGTACAGGTGGGTGGGTTTGGTATTTCACAAAGAGCTGCAAATTACTCTGAAATATGACGATAACCGAGCGGGAACTTCCGTAACCGCCGACTTCGTGCCCCTCGTGCGGAAGGCTGATCCTCTGGCTGAAATACACGCGATTCGAGAATGAACTGTCCTTCCGAAAATCCAAACGGAACAACATGCGATGTCGCATAAGCTGCTTCAAAAATAAACCCAACGACGCGCGTCCTGGAAAAGCGGGAAACTCGAGAATAAGAATAAACGATCTGTACGTTAGCCGGCTTCGGTACCGAAACACGAATCTTTTCTTGGGTGCGGGAAGGAATCAGAAAAACCAAAAATCAGAATTGCCAGAATTCCGATTATAAATATATCGAAAACTCACAATCACGGAAGCAGAAAGTGGCGAATCTTCGTTAAGCCAGAAATAATGGAAATAGAATATAAAAGTATCGAAATTTCAAGTTATACAATTTAGAATGCACGACTGACGAAAATTCCGAAAGGCCATTAGCAGAATCAGGCAAACACAAACAAATAACCTTCGGATGGATCGTAAAGTAGAATTTTCGTCTATTCGAATGCATAAATGCCAAGGATCAATAATCAGAACGGTTAGAACTCCGAGTAGTAATATCATAGAAAGCTCGGAATATAGAATTGCAGCATGTCGGAATCGTCGGAATGAAGAATCGCAATATATCGGAAGAGTCGATAACTCATATCGTATTAGAAGCCAAGAAATATAAGTTTACGATATCAAAAGTCGTATTCAATCTTTTAATGAGACAAAAATATTGCAGATAAAAGGATACGCCCGATGCAACTAAGAATTTCTTTGATTCTGTATAAAAAACATTTTGCAAGTCAAAATAGATTAGTCGGTTACTTTCGGAATACCGATCTTTTAGAATTGTACGATTCTGAATAACGACCCTTCTACATTCCGGATATCTGTTTTCCGCCGTTTCTGGATGATCAAGTTCCAACTTTTATTTTTATAATATTTGGACATTTGAGAATATGAAACTTTCTACAAATTCTTTCTCTGGAATATTGACTCTGTACATTATTAAATTCCGCATCTCTGAATTCTCGGATTAACGTTTTCCGAAGTAAGTGGGTTCGGATAATAATAAAAACTCTACTAAATACATTTTAGGTAAACCGCAATCTTTTATTCGGTACCATTCGGGACTTAAAATATCTGATAGTATCTGTTCTCTCATATTTGTTATTCGAGTTCATTGAATTCGGAATTCTGTCCATTCCGATTTTCGTTTTTTTTTTTACCCCCACCCGGTGTAACATTGAAAATCAATTTATTTCCAGTAGAACCTGAAGTTCAAATTGAACGGGACATGGCAATTTTTCATAGCCATCATTTCGTTTTGAGATCCTGTAAGTTTTAGATTCATTCATCGAGCCTTTTCCGAGATCATGACATTTTTCTAAAAACCTATTTTTCAGATTCTAGAAATTCGAAAACGTAAAGATTCGTCAAAATTGTAAAAGTGATTTTCGACCGAAACCAATACTTTTCTCATAACACCAACGGTGATGAAAAGTAAGAAGTCACCAAAGCTCAGGATAATTTCCATTAGAAATTGAAGCTTAAATTAGCAGTTCCGATGATCACAATACTAGGAAAACAAGCAAGCTCAGTTTATCCGCGAGCTTTATATCGCCGGCGATATGAAAGCTCGTTTTGTCCTCCCCGTTTGAATATGCACGACGAAGCCATACGGATCTTTTCTTCTTCCTCTTCTCCTTCCTTTCTAAGCTTTAGAAATGTGGATAAAGAGGCGGCTCCGGGTTGAACTGCCTTTAGCTCGACGAAGCGAGAAGCGTCGCCTCAGTTGGATACTGACGCTAAATTCGTCGGCCATGCACTGTTAAAAATGTTCGTAAATCCACCCCACATTTACTAAACAAAAGGAGGGTTGAATAAAAAAAAAACTTTGGTGTTTTAAAGTAAATCACCAAGCATTCTTATCAAATTTACAATCATATTTTTGAACTTTTCTCAACTTGGTTGAAAAAACCTATTCTAAATTTACTCAATTATGTGGTAAATTTATGATATTTTCAAATTCACTATACATTTTCTGTACGGTATTTACCTTATAAGTGTATAAATAAATTCAAAATGAGTTATTTCACATCTGTATTAATTTCGCCCTGCGATTTCGAGTATCCCGTAACAAGATTCGGAAATCTCGCATAATGTGGACTTTAAATTCCGTAGTCAGATATCGCATTTCCGGAACCAGAATTCTAAAATTACCTCGAAGAATTTTCGTTTCACTCGATAGTGTGTTAAAGAGTCTATATTTTTAAAAAAATTTCAACAATTTTCTAGAAACTCCAAAATTTTTTTATGAATCCACTCAAGTTGTGCAGGTATAACTTTTATACAAAATCTTTAACAGTGTCAATAGTTTGTAAATTAGTTGTAAGTTGATTTATAGTTATTTGTATATGTTTGATTGATAGAAAATAAGTGCAAGTTTGACAAACATTTGTTGTGAAAAGGCAGGAGAAGGCATTCGAAAAAAGATATTGGAGAAATGAGACGTTTTGTGAATAATAAATAAAGTTATTTACGAATTTCATATCGCTGGTATCATCAAGTGCACTGGAAAAGTTTGTTTGAATTCTTTATTAAATTTCGGTCGTTCCACCTCTTCTGTAAAAGTTCATCCGAGAGATTCTGGCAACTTTAGTTTATCTAAAAGGAAAAGTCTTCCAGAGAACTAAATACCAGGATTTAACCAGCTAAGGATTTCAAAAATTCAAAAAACTTAAAAGGAAACATCTTAAACAAATCACCAATTTATCTCAAAATAAATTGATAAGACTTCTCGTAACGAACCGAATAAATAAATAAGCGTAATAAAGTAAAGTGGAAGATGGAAATTCGGGAGACGACACCTTCCATCACAAATTCATCGTCACAATCTGAAAATTTCCTAAATTTGTACAGTAAATTCGTTTGTAAATTTAATAAAAATTGTATTACGACCGCGAATTCTGAAACTATTAGTCTTATCGATGAGTTTTCATTTCTTTATTAAAGTATTATTTGTCACGCCCGTCAGTAACAGTTATTATACTAATAAAATAGTAGCCCATTAAAGCAATAATTTTACTAAATAGTGATAAATTTTACAATTCTGAAACCACTCACCCTATGTATAGTAAATTCGCAATACCGGATCCGAATAATGCTTCCTGTGCTTTTTTTTTTGTAAATTTACAAGAGAAATTTTAACAGTGCAAACCACGTTGCAGGTGAAAATAAACCAAGCTCCGATTTTTGCTGCCTCAAGCTTGCCGCGCACCAAACGGTAAAAACAGATACGATGAAATATTTGGCAAAGTTTCACATTTCCTTCCATATTAGCCCGTTACATCATGGCTTCTGTCAGTTTTTACCGTTCTTCTTTTCTTTCCTCCCAGGTTAAAAGTAACGCCGATTTTCGCACGCCACCCAAACAGTTTTGTAACTTTCGTCTGCACGTGGCATCCGCTGACTTACGACCTGCTGTCATCCTTGTATCGTATTTTTAACAATTTCCATTTTATACGAACGATTCCTACAGGAAACGGACCTGGTTTTATCGCTCAACTTTCCAACTGTGCAACGATCAGAAACGTTTTTCCTTCCGTTCTTTTTCTGGATTCGGTAAAAGTTGCCCAACATTTTCTCCTACATTCGCGAACAGCCGTCGTTGTGTACGGGGAATTCCATGGCATCTCGATCAAGATTCTACGTCGATGTCTCAGATTGGATTTTTTGATGTTTCGTGTAAAAGTTCACGACGAAAAATGCAATGACAATTTTTACAGACAATTGTTTTACCCAGCGTATCTCAAGTGTGATTAAAGAATTGAAAAAAAACAATCCACTCTCTAAAATCTCGATAAATTCAGATAAAACTTGTAATATATTGCAAAATTTTTGACACTTGTTAGAAAATAAAGATTTCATAACGTCAAAAGATAAATGTGAGAAATAAAAGAATAATAAACGTGATTGAATTGCATTTTTGACATAAGAATTAACATATAAGCTTATTATATTATATCGTACAATATTTCACCAAATATATCATCATATTTATAAATATAAATATCATCGTATCAATAATAATCATTTATTTTTCCATTTTTTCTATTCATCTTTTCGAGTTATGAAATCTCCATCTTCTAATAATACCGAAAAATTTTCTTAAATTTTACAAGATTGTCTGAATTTTTGCAGATTTCAGAGCGTGGGATTTTTTTTCCAAGTTCTCAGATACGCTGGGTCGACAAATTCTAAAAACAATTGCTTTCACGTTTTTCGTCACGTACTTTCGTACAAAAAAGTACAAAGCCAATCTGATGCATTGTCGTTGAATCCTGATCGAGATGTCACGGAATGCCCCATACATATAACCGTGCAATAGTACATTGTGTTTGTCTAACAAGAAGGTAAATACGCGAGGCAAAAAGACTGTTGTCTCTTTGTTGCACACGATTCATTATATAACAAGAGTATGTTACACGTTTTTTCACGAAACACGAAATTGAGGTTAGGGTCGCGTAATGTCAGATTTATTCGCGACAGCGCATGCGCGGAGTAAAGAAAAGACAACTTTCAACACTCCTAGGATTAATCCTGTTTTACGGAATTTTTTTAATTATAACAAATGAAATTGTTCTCAGTGTACACAGTACAGAAATAGAGTTTCGCTAATTGGCGTCTATTTGTTCCACATAATCAAAAATTCCTCGCAAAAAGACTCAGATTACGGTGGTATACGTCCGGAAAAAAAAAAAAACTTTCAATCTTATTTTGCGATTAAAGTATACGCGCTAGGAAGTTTCAGCACAAAAATCCATACGAATACGGAGAATCCTATGCGAACTTCGGACCGTCGCCATCTTTGATTTTGTTCAAAAAAAAAATTTTCTGCAATTGTCCCACATCTGAAACAGTAGATTCGATATTTCGAATTTTTTAAACATGTTAAACTCGATTTGACAGATAATAATTTACGAAAACGACCTTTTTTCCACATTCCAACCCGCTGCTCCGTCAACGGCGATACTTTTATGGATTATACGTCGAATGCCTGTGGGAAAATCCGTTCTGTAACTCTGTCGCGGAATGACAGGTGAATTTGTCATTTCGCTGTCCGTTCGGTAAAAACGCGGTTTTGTTTTATCCTATCGCATATCCCGTTTCAAGCGAAATCTAACGATCTCTCAATTGGATTTTTAACAAGCTTGAATCGAGCCGAAACAAAGCGTATTCGACGTCTAAACGTCTGTGAATAATGTAACTATTCTCTACTTTGATAATTTCAACAACATATCTTCGCTGGCTAAGAATAAAATAATTTCATAAATGCTCGCTTTGCGGGAAACCGCGAATAAACTTCCCGAATCGATGTATAATATTCGTATAATCCAAGAGCTCGTGTAAAGGTGAGATAATTCAGAATATATACATATACGTGTGTTTTAATCTACCGTATTTACGCTGTTTCTTTGCATCAATTTTGCTTCCACTAATGTTCGTCTATCGTGCGAGTAAATATCGCGTTACAAAATTATAAACCTAACCGAGGGTCATGCGCGCATATGACGCGTGTAATAACTGCGGTTATTTTTTTTTTTTTTTCTTAAACTTATTTGCTTTCATAATTTCGTAGGCTGCGTCAGAGTTCGTTTTATAAAAGTACATTGTGCAGTCTAAAATTGAGGATTGTTAATTTACAACGTACCAACATTGTCGACTTCATTCCTCCTTGGTATAAGATTCACGTGTTACTACAACATATTATTTGTCAAAAACTACTATCAAATTTTCACATCGATCCGTGCATAATTTTCTACACTTGATTCAAAGCTAATTATTTTCAACCTAACGCGTTTAGATTCAACACCGGCAAAATTTATAGCGGCAATTACCGTTTGGTGTTGAATTCAAGGTTATTCAGTTTTTATCGATAAAAAATGATACCGCAAAGTAATTAAGTAACCTTGAATTTTATCGCGGGCGTAAAGACCCGTTGCGAAGTTGAGGAATTCGCTTTGAGAGTGATAAAAATAAAACAAAAGTCAAGTATGTACAGTTCGATAATTAATAATTTAATTTTGCGGTGAAAGAAAAAAGAAATATGTTTTATTGACAGACTTTTCACCGTCTTGACTGTTTTGTATATATCTTAGAATATAAATATGCAACGAATGTTTTCAAAATCAAAAGTAAGAAGAGTTTTCACCGAGCTAAGTATCTGAAAATAAAAGAATGCGTTATTCAATATTTTTCAATAACTTTCGCCAACGAAGAAGACCGATTTAATTTCCAGCTAAACCTGCTGCGCTGATACCAAAGTAATTGAATAATTTAAATTCCGTACGCAAATATATATTTCAACCTCCCAACTTGTCGCATAAATTGTCCCCCAAGACAATTCTTTCTCTGACTTGTACCACGTTTCCGCTGTATTTAAATGCAATTTCCAACTATTCTCGTACCTAGTTTTCGCACAGCTTATCTAAAACTTTTCAGCGGTTGAACAATTTCTACCACCCATATTATACCGGTGTAATAATCTCGTTTAATATATGCGTCGAATTACATTTTTACGTTGGATAAAAAATATCAGCTCCACCAAGACCGAATTGCGAAATAATTTCTCTTCGACCACCTTCTCTGTTGATGATGAGTTACAAAGAAAAAAAAAAGAAGATAATTCCAAATTTCATTTCGAACGAGAGAAAATCAGTGCAAGGGTTACTTTTTCTGTATCTTTTATTTGACACGTATCTTGTGTAAAAAATACGGTACTAAATATACATAAATGTGTACGCTCTAAATTTATGTACATAGAATTGTTCTGTTTGGTATAAAATGTAACGCTGTTTAGTGGAGTTTTTATTATTATCCGAACACAGTTGTCTATTCGATTAGTTTTTTTTTTTTTTGATAAATATTCTTTTTTTTCGTCAGTGTTTGATACAACGAACTGTATAAAGTATCAATACCTGTTATGGTTCATTTGTAGATTGTAGGTATGGTGTTTCATAACGATTAGGGATCTTCACGATTCGAGTATGATGGATCCATTTGGAAAATTGCTGCTGGACATATATGCGTGTTGTAACGCGTATATCCATTACCTCGCATTATTACTCGTACACCAATTTCACTTTCTGGTATCGGTAAAATATTTATTCAAGTTATAAATTGAATATGGATTTTTTTAAAAAGCATTATAAACTCTTGCACATTGATAGTAATTATAACCCTATTAGACAAATCGGCCAAAAATAACTGTAAGCGAATTGAAGTAGTCGAGTAATTGGAATTGAATTGAATTGACTAGGCATCTACTTGTACGGTGAATAAAAGGAAAGGTTACACGACGACCACGTGGAAAAAATTTATGAAAGAAGATTAAGAAGTGAGTAAGATTAAATAAAATTGTTTGTGAAAAGTTATATCAAGGGAAGGACATCAAGGACAGAATTAAAACTTCAATGTTGTTTCTTTTTGTTACAGGTAGGAATAGGAAAAATAGTTCAAGTAGGACTCGGAAGATTTTTAATCAAGAAATAAATACTTTTTGTTACAGACGCTCAATATTGTTTGTATGGCCGTTTTAAATTTCCCTAAATTAAATCAAGGAACCTTGATGGAGAATTTTTTTTCTCAGTAAATAGTCCCTTTTAAGACCATAGATTCGATAGGTTAGTTTTTTTGGCTCACCCAAATATATATATCTATATATCTCCCTTTGGAAAAATTTTTAGCTCAATTTTAAAAGGTGTCACTGGCCATTTGAAATTTTCCATTTATATAAGGCAAAAAAAAAGAAATATATATATTTAAAGCCAAGTGCTTTACACGTGGAAAAGAAACATCTTGTAACGATATTCTTCCCGAATAAAAGCTTTCAAGTGATAAAAGAAGCCAGTAAAAGACAAACAGCTTATGCATAAATCGTTCTTTTGCGGAGAATTTGAAATTTCCACCTCGAGTTTCGTGTCAATCGACAATTTTCAGGCACGAGAGGGTGAAAAAAAAAATAACAGAATAAGACAAAAATACGAGTGTCGGAAGAAAGAGAAGTGTCAGTAAATACAGAAAAAGGTGCTTTTCTATAGGAAATTAAAAAAGACGAAATTTTGTGCAAAAGCTTCGAAAGATTTTTCTCCATCCTGTAACTTCAGTGAATCAGGTTCGTTCAGCAGTTGATACGCGAACTTAATGCGTATTGTTTATTTATTTACACAGGTACGATTCCGATTCGTTTCACTTTGTTCCGATATAACTTCCATCGTGACTACAGACGGAGCTTTTTCGACTTGCTACAATGGTAAAATAAATGTACCTTAGAGACGAATTTTTCGTCGATTTCCTTCGGCAAACTATTTCCTTCAATAATGGATTCTCGACTTGTCCTCGCCACAAATTACAGGCCATTGACCGATAAAGCTGCTGTATAAAAAGCAATATTGCCGGAAGTTTTCGTCCCTTTATTTTTTTTTTTTTGGTCAGGTTTGTCAATAATTCTCTTTTAAGGATTCTACCGTTACTTTTTTCTACGTCAAACCTAGTATTGTTAAAATTACAAAGAAACGTTGTGACCAAACAACTGTTTGGTATTATTACGATTGTCGTTAACATATTTTATGATTATTGCAACGTTAAATCTGTTTCTTTAGCCTGATGGATTTCCCTATCAGCCGAATAAAGCCTCGAGATTAGTTATATTCAATTATCAATGGTGTTATCATATTCAAAATTAATGGTAACAAGCGTTACATTTTTCAATCGAGTCGTCAAAAATGGATATTATGAATTTCAGATCAAAGAATAATATATGATTCAAAAGTCTTTGATTAATCGTATCGTAACATTTTTCAATCTATACTTTTACCATCTACATTTATCACAAACGACTCATTTTCACCAGATTTTCATTAAAATTGCGGACTAAAATAATCGAGGCAATATTTTCACCGGTCATTGTCAAATTCTGACCAATCGTAGATGTTCAATTGGAATAAAATTCCATAATTTCTCCTCATCAT
Source organism: Neodiprion lecontei (assembly GCF_021901455.1). Taxonomy (NCBI): domain Eukaryota; kingdom Metazoa; phylum Arthropoda; class Insecta; order Hymenoptera; family Diprionidae; genus Neodiprion; species Neodiprion lecontei. The sequence continues at coordinate 3,643,763 of NC_060262.1, forward strand.
TGTCAATCATTGTCAATTAGGATCTTAAATCTAATAAAGTTTCACCATTGTGTAAATCATTAAGCTGTGAATTTTTTCACTATATGTATATATATATATATATATATTCCACGTAACAACGAAGAATATATTTGTTCCTCCGTCTTGAATCCGCTTGTAAAAACAAGAAGAGAAACAAGACATTAACTTTTGGCAGAGTACGTAAATTCGCAATATCAAATCATCGTCTCGCCGTTTATAAATAACTTAGCGCAATAATCTTTTATAACGGATCAATGTATTATGCCTGTAAATTGTGTATTTTTTTCTCTCTTCGATTACTTTGCATATTGCATATATATATATATATATATATATATATATATATATATATATATATATATATATATGTGTATGAATATAAGATGCGTTTAACGCTTAAGTGTATGAAGTAGCGAAGTCTGGTCAAGTTTCAAATCAAATAAACCATCAATCTGGTAAGAAACGCGTTATTACCCAGCACGTGTTCGAATAACCGAGAAACCACAGAGACAGTAGTTTATTTATTCATCCAGAGTTTGATTGTTTTTATGAGCAGCTGGTGCCCCTGGTCTGCCAGATTTCTCGTAATAGATTTGAAACATTTTTAATACAAATTTGCAGCAGCGGTTGGATTTGGACGAGTAAAATTTTGGATTTAAATTCACAGAATATGATAAAACAATTATATCATAATTTTATTGCTGTTTCAACTTGAGGATTTACCTTTTTTTAATACACCGTATCAACATGTTGAAACAATTCTGGCCAAACTGCGTTTCATTATTTCACATATTGCACACCATATAAATTATAAAATACATTTTCTCTACCTCCGTATTTTATCGTCAATATGAATCCTGTGGAGTTTCAGTGAATTAATGTCAGTCGCTATTTATTCCCGGGATATTTAATTACCAACTTTTAATTAAAACAGTGCAATGTCTACCTTCTCTTTTATTTTACATTTTCCAGCTTCATATTCCGTGCTCCGTTTGATGCGGAAATAGGACGAAAAATGAAAAAAGAAAAAGAGAAGAAGAAAAAAAAAAAAAAACAAAAAAAATTTACGGAAAAAATCATTCGTCGTTGACAATTTTGCCGATATTTCAAGAGGAGAAATAAAAAACGGGTCGTTACAACCTGAAACCACAAAGGTTTTTAAAATCGGACAAACGTCGATTTTTTTCCCCCTGTTTGAAGTGAAAAAATTAAAAAAATTGCACTCACAGACTTTTTTAATCCTTCTCTTCGTTTGTCGGAGAGGAAGTATCGATCATTTTTCGATACCTCGAAGCTTCCAAAACTGAGTTTAACCGTTTCACCTGCGTAGCTGTTACAGGTAGAAATGATTCATACCCTCCGGGCTATTTCGGCTAATTACAACTCCTTACGCATTTAAGCCTCGAGCTTTTTAGAAGGCTGCAAGCACAAGCCGTGACGTGAATTAAGGTATTATTAAGCGAGTGGGCGTTGTTGATTTTCAGGCAGAAATAAATAGTGGCAGAATTCATAGTTCACATGGATATTTCACAGTATATTGATAAATAGACTGACTGTAGTATATTACAGATTCAAATTCATCAAAGCTTCCATTTTTCGATTTTTTTTTTTTATTTTTTTAACCGAACTGTACATTTTACACCATAAGAATATAAGTCACATTTATTTGCCGGTATAAAAATTCGTGAATCGTTCGATAATGTGGAAAAAAATCGTTAGAAAAAAACCAATATGAAGAGAAAAACTTGATTTGGAAAATTTATCTCAAAAACAGATTCACAAGTAATGTTATTAATATCACAATACGAAATGTCGAAACAATATTTTCGGTAAGGAAATTCTGACCCACAATAAATTTAAATACATAAAATTTTTGAAACTATTATTTCTATTGTTATATTGTACGTAAAAGGGATATAAAATTTTAATCGAATAACCGGAGTAAAATTTCGTCGTAAGTTTCAACCAACGATTTTATTGCTAATTAGAAATAACTTTCGAAAATTTACCAAAGGATTTTTATGATGCATTTTAGGATCGGACGATTTATTCTATGGGATTCAAAAAGTGGATGAAAAAAGTGATTAAAAAGTAAGTTCATGTAACGTCAGTGTTATATTTTTATAGTCCAAGAGATTGGGTTTATGAAAATTGTAATAAGGGTCAATTGATCGGGTGATTTTTTGACGTATTTTCTATTTTTTGAAGCATTTTTTTCTAGTTTCTGTCATTTAAAAGTGGCTGGCGGCATTCGGCCTTCAAAAAAATACCTTTTTGTTTTTCAATCGTAGGTGTGTTTTAGGATCGAAGGAACAATTCAAGAAATCAATAATTAAATTGGCGATGCGATACACATCGTAATAGATTTTGAAAATATATGAAAATAGAAAAAAACGATATCAAAAAAATGTAAACGTGATGCAAAAAAAAAAAAAATTAAACACACGTTCCTCCATTTTGACTCTTGCGTTAAAATGTTTCATTCCAAAAATTTTTTTTTGTTTCAGGAAAATCGATTTCGTTGTTTTTTGGATGCGTTTGAAAATTTACAGGGTGAAAATCAAGGATCTAAAATATTTTAAATTGTTCTTGGAAGGTTTTTAGATGTCGTCAAATCCGTCCTGTAATTAAAAAATGTCACGGTCAACCGTTTACAAAGTTGGCACGAAAAGCCCCGTAGAGATAATGCAAGTACCTAAGTATACTCTCACATCAATTTGAGCCAATTAGTCGCAGGGGTTCCATATAGTATAATGCTTGGGATAAATAGATTAATTGATGCGAAGTCCGTGTGCAGCTAATTCCAACAGACGCTGAGACGTGCGATACGCTTTCAACAATTAGCAGATGCGATATTGGCGGTGGCGAGTTGCTCGGCCACAAATTTCAGCTTCGTTTTCTCTTTTTTTCCTTGAAAATTTCTGCTCCGACCCGAAATTAAAGTGTCAATTCAATGACGTCCGATCAAACGTGTCACAATTGCTCGCAAGGATGTTTTCATTGGCTGGTTTTAATAATAATTGATCGTTCGTCTTACGTTCTCGTTTTTACCTCAATTTTTTCACATCGAAGATGTTCAAGATTTCAGGATATCAGATGGAAGATGCATATGATTTATAAATATTTGACCAGATCAATAAGAAATCTGAAAAAATTCATGATACTGTTTTAGAGTTGAGACAATTGCAGACAAATTTTTTAACAATATTAAAAATCGCCAGAGTCGGACGTTGGTTGGATTCGCATGGAATTCCCTGTATATTCGTGAAGAAGACACGGAATCGCAGAGACCCTGGATTCAATTTACGAAATTTTCGAAACTGCGACTGTTTTCGTTTTTTTCGGAAATATTATAATGGAATCGTTATTAGTCAAAGCTATTTTCTTGTAGTGAAAAAATTCTTTATACCGACGAATTGTTAATCTTTATAATATATCTGATAATTAAAATTGTTGCAGGAAGAATCTTTATGCGATATTTCCACTTAATAGAAAGAGCCTATTTTATTTTTTCCCCTGGCTTTCAAAATTATTATTCATTCATTCTCGTTTTCGACATGAGCATTAATACGAAATTGCGAATTATTACACACAAATTTTAATAATTGTACAGAAATTTGAGATTTCTATAAAATAATTGTTTCGCATTTGCATTTTTCAACGGTCCATTTACAAGATTCTGCAATATTAAATATATCTGGTCTCGATCTTTAAGAAAAACAACTTTTTTTTTTAACTAGAAGGAAGATGAGAAAAATAGCGTTGGAGTCTACAGCATATTTTTCAATTTTTATTACAATCCAAATCTAAGCTCGTTTTCTCTCACTGTCTGACCTAAATCGCTGTGGAAGCTATCGCAATGATTTGGCAAAATTATCGGCCCATTTCGTGAGATAAATCCAACCTAGTTGTCCATAAATCTTATTGGCAAATTGTATAAATCGGTCGTTTCCTCGAGCCACGACTTTACATTTCGATAAACGATCAGTTAGTAAGGATAAAATGATTATTTGATATTTTATTTTTGGTTCGTATAATCTCGAACAATATCCGGAGTAGACATTTTTCGTAACTAAAATTTCTTTCTATTCATTTTTCGCAAGTTTAAATATTCTGTAACCGTGAAAGATTTCGACAATAAAAAAATTGATGCGAAACAAAAACTTGTGTATTTTTTCGGCGTACATTTGAACGAATGAAAAAAAAAAAACAAACAACATTTTACCGCAATTTCCGACACGTGCAAAAAAGTTCTGCTACGCGAAATCGTGCGATTCGTTAACTCGTTTGTCTAAATTTGTTATTAATAGCTAGTTAATTTATTTATTATTGTTATTATTGCTTCTTTCGTTCGACCGCAATTCTAAAAATACGAATTTTCTTTCTACGATGTGAAATCCCACCTAATGCGGGGTAAAAAAAAAAAAAAAAAAAAAAACGAAGGGTAGGTGAGCCCGAAACCCGAAACCACAACGCCCCTAAATTGAGGGAATTTGCGGTCGTTCCTGCAGGCGATACGGGAATGAATATTGTTGTCCTGATTACCCGGAAGCCACCATATATCCCACATAATACGGGGATATTTTGAAAAGTTATTTTGACTCGGAATACGGGCGGAATAAATCCAGAAGTAAACCAGCCCAAAGGCTAACCTTTTTTTCCTCGGTACGAAATCAACGATTTTTATGCCTCATTTTCGCTGCTTTCATTTCCTTTCAAGTGTTTACGTACGATAAATTTTTCCTTGTATTTCGTTACGATCCAATTCAGTTTTTCGATTGTACGACAAATATTTCGGAAGCTTGTAAAATATGAAAATACGAACCTCTCCATTTTCAATATTTTCTTTGACAGGATTTTGAAAAGTTCTGAGGAACACTTTGCCTGATAAATTTACGTAAAACATGAACGAACATAAAATTCCTGTTGAAAATTCTAGTCGATTTACGTTCAGGCTCGATAAAATGAAATCGCGGTAAATACATTGAGAATGAAAAATTGTATGCGCAAAGTATACAGCATTCAGGAACAATTATCACGATCAATAAATGGAGTTGTATAAGTAGTTGACTCAGATATTTGGGATTTAATTTTGAACAAAATTCATGCAAAAATCTTTGATTAGATGATTTTTGACGATAAATTTTTTATTTTTTTTTTTTCCTTCTTCTCAAATTATGCACTGTAATTACTGCTATTTCGACAGATTGTTTAAAATTACAAAATAAATTTATTCTCACAGTGTAAAAACAGGTGGGAGAAAATTTCTTTTCCTTTTTCGTATATTCTGATGGATGTATGGATAGATTCCTGTAGAAAGACACACTCGACAAAAAAGTAATGGTTCTCTCGAGTAAAGGCACTTATCTCTTCTTTCCCTATTTCTTCCTTTATTTCCCCCTACACATACGAATTATGACAATCTGATGATGTTTTCCGAGATCGTGAAGAATCAAAAAATTACCATAACTTTTTCCGAGAAATTTGACTTCCGTCTAGATTTTTTTTTCTTATCAAGTTTCACGTATTCCTTCTTATTGCGATATCTTTGCATACGCGAGATTCTTTGCGAACATCGGTAAAATTCAATCCTTTTTCTTCTCTCTTACAACGTATTACGTTTGTACATTGCATTATTGAACGTTGTTTTTGTTTGAATTTTTTTTTTTCATATCTTTCGCATTCGATAAGATTACGTAGGAAAAAAGTGAATGAATGCATAATCTCAAGGTTATCGTATCGCGTTATATTTTGACCCTGTCAAGAAACAGGATACAGCGTGAATTTAAATATTAAGACGGTATCTTGATCGTTTGGAATTCGTGAAGAATTGGAAGAGCAAAAATACGAACGAGTTCGTAAAAAAACAGTCACGGAAATATTGATAACTTGCTTTCGAAATGTGAAAGCGATGTCGCGAAGAAAAAAATTCAGTGAAGGGAGAAAGCTGCAAGGAGGAATAAAAACGTTTTGACACAGTATTTAATACGATTATTGAAAACGCTACGCGCTGCAACATATTGATTTAATTTTATGTCTCTTGAGAAAATTCCACAGTTCGTATCCGCGTATTGACGGAAACGTTATGCAGAAGATACGAACATCTATTCAACAATATCAACGGGAGGAAAAAAGAAAAACGTGAATGCACATAATTAACGAACGAATGACACATCGTCGCAATTGAACGTCGCGTGAGCAATTATCAGCGATTATTCCGCTTATGTTTCTAAGAAGAAACTTTGCGTGTAATACGCGAATTTATTGTATGCATTAAAAAAATTCACTTGATACATTGACGCAATAATTTGTACAATTTATTATCTACTCGGTGATAATTATTATTAATTTCAACACGTCGCCTCTCATCAACACAGAAATACATCTGTAATTAAGATCTCAAGGAAACATTCCGCGGACAGATTACAGGAGATGTTCTATCGTTATTAATTGTTATCACGTCCCACAGACTCGGGCTTTTGTTCTTCGTCTACTTCTACTTTTTTTTTTCCCCCTTCTTTCTATGTTCTCTTTTTTCATTTGCTTCTTTCATTACAGTCTGCACGACTCGTACAGCTGTAAGAACGAAATGGATCACGGATTAGACAACACGGTGCCCGAAGATTTTTCTTCTCGAAGTTACAATCCGGCGATTTCTTTACAGAGGCGCTCGCTTTGTTTTAATCCTTTCATTGATTCAAGTTTTACAATTTTCGAATTTCTCTCTTCGATTTTCAGGTATATTCTTTGCGCGATGAACGATCGTTTAAAAAATTTTGAAAGAATGTCCAAAGAGGGAAAAAATAATTCTAACGTAACTTCTGTCACTTTTATTCTCATGATTTGTTTGTTCACTTTTAACTTTGCGTCATTTTCGTTAATCTCAACTGCGTGATATCGTTTATTTGTCAAATATCGGTGAGTTTCACGATCGATTTCAGGGAGCGAATAACGTGAATAATACAAACAGGAATAATTCAGTCTAAATCTGAGAAATAATGACAAAAAAAAAAAAAAGTTCGGAATTTTGTCGCAGTGCAGAAGTCCGTCGTCCCCGAACAAAACCCAAACCAGTGTTCGCTGTCGCGGGTATGTATAAAGTGGAAAAAAAGGGTAACACCCAAGGGTTAGTTGAGTCCCCGAGGCGAGGTGGCTGAAAGGTATCATAAGGTAACAGTAGAGTGGGTATAAATGATAAAGAAGAGGATCACGTGTCGGTGGCAAAGCGCAAAAGGAAGCTAGAGTGGATTAAGGATCGACGACGCGTTAGATAATAACAATGTCCCAGAGGTGGATGTGCTTCGAAAGGTTCATCACTCGTGAAATTATGACACCTACGTTTACTCTTTGTCTGATTAACTCGGTTAAAATGAAACAATTCATTCCAAGCTGCTGCAAGGATGAGTCAAAAAATCCAACTTCATTAAACCAATGAGACGATCCAACAAATGAATTTCTCAAATATGGCGATAAAATATTATTGAGAATGGGATTCGTAAGAGGACCGTAAAGATTTCAAAAAATATCTTTTTGGCCAAAGTGCGTGTTAAAGAAACTAGGGACTAGGGACTAGGAACTAGGTAATTTCACGTTCAGGAATTGGCAGAAGTGCGAATGCTACGGTGAGTGGCAGGGATAGTTCAAGCAGCAAAAGAACGATCGACACAGACTGTTGGGCTTTATTTGCGGCCAGAAAAAGGGAAAAACATCATTTTCTCACAATGTCCAACAGGGTGGCGCTGGTGACGTTAATGTCGGGTTCATGGCGTCCGTTTATTATTGTTTGTATCACGTTATCACGGCATCCACCCCCACCCCCCCCTCCCTTTGCCCTTCCATCGTTCTCAAATTTAAAAAACCTGACATTAGCAACTCGTGCGCCTCTCTAGCGTGTAAAGATCTTTCTGCAAATTTTCGGCCGTTTCTTATACATTACGATTATTCTTCTTTTACATGTGTATAAACTTCATGGTGTAAGGGAACAAGGTGTGTTTCTAAAGGGAGATGCGCAGTAGTAGCAAAGTCACGTGATCCCCACATGACGTCACGTTTCTGTTGTCAAGAGTTGAACATAACCTCCGCAACTGATTATTTAATACTTGAACATTGTTCCCCCATTGAATAAGATTCGGTGGACGTAATAATGAATGACTGTTTCATAGCTTTTAATAATTATGCACAAAATGACGTCATGTGGGGGCAGAAAAGTGCATCCTTAAATATTTGTCGTCATCGAAAGAATAATGATTCCACGTTGTTTCATTATTTCACACACATATATATATATATATATATATATATATATAAAGAGTGGTTTATTCTCCTCACCCGAATCCTTTATCGGTAACATGCGGAACCTTCTCGAAAGAAAAAACTGTAGGTTGCGAGGGTGAAAAGAATGGCGGAAAAACAAAGGAGGTTAGGGCGACGACTGGGACAAAAAAACGCGCCTCTATCGCCGGGAGGTATTTAATTGTTATTTCAATGTCAGGGCCAGCTGGCCAGCTGCGGGCTTCAGTTCTCATAAATAAAATTTACGGCCTCAGCCAGACGAGATAAGACACGAATTCTCGTCTCGACCCTCGCCATCTTAGCGCCGGAGTCCGGACAATCCTTTTTCTTATCCTAACCTCATTCTTATTCTTCGCGAGCAGTTACCGTGTGTGTATGTGTGTAGAATCAAGAGTTGGGGATGAATTCGTCTGTCTAGAACTCTGTGCGGAACTGTCTTGAGTTTTTTTTTTTTTTTCTACGAATAGTTCACACATGTTGCGAGACCCTACCGGGGCTCTTGATGGGGTTATATTCTTGTTAAGTATGAACAAAAAGTTGGAAGAAAAAATAAGACCGTTTAAAATATGCCCAACGATGTTGTTTGGGTTAATAATGATGAAGACAAATGGAACAACATTCTTACCAAGCAATATTTAATAAATCTGAGCTAATTGGAATGTGAAAAATTACAATATCGAGAATTTGAAAACAGGCTTCATTCATTACAGAGATCGAGGAAATCGAGGTGAGACAACTTCATAAAAAATTTGCCTCACTATAGATAAGCATCGATATTTTTAAGTACGACGCAACGGGTATTGGTTTGTAACAATTAATTCAGGCTTTTGTCAGCGAGATAAATGCGTCCAAATCTTGATTTTTGGGGATTTTGTGTCGTTGAATTCATACTTTGGCATTTGAGTAACAAATTTAAGACAGCGAATCGTATGTTATGAATAAAGATAGAATCAAATAAATTCAAAAAACATTCTCAGAGTCAGGTGAAAACTTTCGGCGGATGCTAGAAAACCGCAGAAATTTGATGTCTTAACTTGAGAATTCAATACAGAGAATCCAGCATGACGGACAGCAGGTACAAAAATATCGCAAGACGAGGAAACAAAAAATACACTATACGATACGTGATCTTAGACAGCGATAACAGCTGAGTATTTTTGATTTCCAGATACAGTGATATTTTCCCTCCAAACAGCCACGAAATTTGGTTTAAAAATCCAGAATTGAGATACAACTGAACAAAAAAAAAAAAAAAAAATCGATAGATTTCTCCTCTTTTCATCTCGCCGTTCGTAGGCGCCTTTAATGTGACAAGCAACATATAATGTGAAACTTGAAATTCATCCAGTTGGCAAACCACCAATTAATTTGTTTCATATTCCGTCGTCTCCGTAACTTTTTTTCCCTCTTGTTCCGTCCAATTATAAAAAAATTGATGGTGATTTATTAATTCATTTACTGGATCAGTTCATTTAATCTGTTTTAAACTCACACCTCAGCGGCCATCTTTAATAAACCCAAATGGTCAATTCGCACATCTGTACATGCTACGGATATATCGTGCGCATATTCCTTTTCTGCGGCTCAGATCCGCGGATTGTACATATATATTTTCTCATCATATTCAGCCGCCCGAGACTCGCGACTCGCCAATGCGGTTCTATTCACGGATGATAGCAGGCAGACATTCCGCATAACTTGGTATTCATTACGTCCTCGAATTCGTGGCCCCATCATTCCGATCCGCAGCCACCGTCGCATCGCTGCGAGGCCTGTCCGTCTCGATAGCCGAATCCGGCGAAAGGGAGAATTTTCTGTATTTTCGAGAGATTTTGGAGGCTTGAGGATAAAACTATGGTAAAACAGGGTAAATAGACGGTAAGGTAGAGCGACGAAATTATCGGATGACCGATAACGTCGGGCAGCTAAGTGATCGACGGTCGGTAAAATCAATCAAGCATAGCATGAGTGTCGGTAATGTAGGAATTTACTATGTACAATAAGGATTATCCAACAACTTTTATGAAAAATTGGACAACCTCGGTTTGAATTCAAGAAAATTTCACCCAACTCAATGTGAAAATGTACAGCTAGTATTAATTTTACAATTATACACAGTTATGTTCTATAAAAATCATTTCTATAGTAATTTCAATACAGAAACTGGGGGAAAATTTTTGGTACATGTGTTCCATAATCGAACCAAGAACTTTAAGTTGTTCCTCACTCTCTCTCCCTCTCTCTTTCTCTCTCTCTCTCTCTCTCTCTCTCCTTACCCATTCCTTTTTCATTTCACATTCCACAATTTTCCCATCACGCTCTGACGGATTTCCAATTCGTTCAACCGTTTGTCACGCTGGTGAAAATATAATCCAAGACCCGGCGTTCATACTGGCTGTATAAGTATATAAAACGTTGTACGAACACCAACTCGCGTTTTCGTACTGGAATGAAGAGGGTCAACCCTGTTCAGGGATAAAGAGCGGATCGCAACGATTTTTTACTCCCGGGACTCGAGGGGTTGGGAAGTAGAAATTTTCCCTTCCTGTCCTCAAACCTCGAACCTTTAAATTGTATAATTCAATTCTTCGACGAATTGATTCGGTTCGAATTACCTTCGCGGTTTATCACATTGTTATTGTTTTTCGAAAACTTGGATTTATCGGATAAATGAAAAGATCATTTGTTCTTTTCAATCAGAGAAGACGCGAAGCGTCAAGACCCAGGATTTTCGATGATCATTTCGTTTCAATCAACTGTTGTGATATAACTTGTTGTAATATGATACAATTTTTCGAATCTGCTTGAATCAACTGATAATCTCAAAGTTTAAATCAAGATTTCATTCCAAACGTTTGGAACAGATTTTGGTAGTATTAGTGACAAGAAATGTAAATTTTTGAAAATAATTTGTATATAAAAAAAAATTGAAAATCTTACATCATCTGTTGATTATGAAAAAAAAAAATTCAGTTTTCCGAATACATACGACTTCAGAAATTCAAGATCTTATCAAGTTAGTTACATCTTTAGAATCAAAGTGAAATAATCTTTTCGAAATGTCTGAAGAATTCGTTCGAGTCGTTGACTATTATCTTTGATACTGAAAATTCTATTAATTTTTTGTTCTCGCTCTTGAACGCGAATAGGGGAAGAATGAAGAGAAGGAGGATGAACACAGTTGGCGTTAAAATGCCGGGAAAGATTAAACACCAACCCGCGATGCATGACTCGACCAGTAAACAGTTTGGAATACTCTCGGTCCCGCCGGGGTACGAGCCACGCGATTTAACGCTAATTACCCAATTAATGGGCGAACGCTCGTTTGAGCAAACCGTTAAATCTTAAACGGCAGTTCGAGCCCAGCACGTAAAGCGGCAGTTAGGCCTTTTGATCTAGACTGTAGTGTTAATACTAGACTTGAAAAAAACAACATCTTACGGAGCTTGGCCAGTCGATACTTGTTATCGATACTTTTTATTAATTTTTAAAAAATTTTTCTCTCTGGATAAATATGTACGAAAATTATAAACGAAAGCTGCGTTGCTGATTTTTTTCGTGCAAGAAGTTGATCATCGGGAAAGTGAACTATCATTGTATAAACTTATCATTACTGGATCATATGATTGCAAACATTCCATGGCAATTACTGTATGTAACAAACGTGTGTATTTGTTTAATAATATTGACAAAAAGTGAATGATTAACAAAGAGGAACGAGTTTATTAACACGTAACAAGCGAGGACGATATTCATTAATGCGTCAATATTGTGGTGAATTGTTTTCACAAGACAGGATTTTCCAGATATCTGTGAATCACGAAATATTTTTATGCATTATTCGTTTTTTTTTTTCTCTTCTCTCCTTCTTGCTTTCTTCACGGACATAAATAACATGTACGTAAAACTTGGGCAACTTTACTTTTATACACGGACTAAGGGTAAGACACTAAAATAATTAGTATTTTTTTTTTTTCATCCTTCTTTTTCGAACAAGCAAAGTTTTTAGCATACTCGATTTTTAAGTACAAGACCTTTTTCCACGGTATTTTCATGCGGGTATGGTCGAGTATTTTCCGCAGCGCTTAGTCCGATACGAAAATGCAAAAGGTGTAGAAACAGAACAGGAACCTGCAGGTACTCAAATACATCTCTGCAACATCCCCACAACAAACCCCCGCGAAACTAACTCTGGAAACAAGTCAGACCTCGTGAATAGTTTCCGCGAGTGGGAAAATGTATGGTCAACGTCGGTGAAATTCATTACCCTGCAGTCTATACAAATCCACATATAAAACATATGGGGCATTCCGCGTCAATTCGACTTGGGCTTTACCCTTGACCTCCTAAATTTGGCGCGCGATGTTTTCCATGATTGTTCTCACTTTGGAAGGTACTTTTTTTGTTTGTATTTTCGACTCATTTGAATATTCTACAATTTTTAGAAACGATTTCATCGACCGACCAAAATTAAAAATTTGAAAAATCCTGCATCGGATATCAAAATTTTCAAGCTTGGACCCAGAGTAAGCCGATTTTCCACGCTTACTGTTTAAAAACTTTTACCGACAAAAAAAAGTCAAAAAAATCAGAAGCGAGAGTTATTTTACTATGAATGGTTTGCTGAAATATTTTCGCACATCACACCGGATTTAAAAAAACAAAAAAAAATTTAGATATTTCGCAAGAGATATTTTCTCTTCTTTATTCTGACAATAATGAAAAAAAATCACAAACGATGAAATGGTTCCGAAGAATCTGAAATAATGTTCATCGTTTCTAATTTTTTCAGCGTTTTTTTTTTCAACAAAAGCTTGAATACCGTAAGAAGGGAAAATCGGCCCACTCCGGGTCCAAGCTTAAAAATTTTGATAACTGACGCAGGATTTTTCAGGCATTCTTCAAATTTTTAATTTTGGTCGACCGACAAAATCGTTTCTAAAAATTGTAGAAAATTCAGTTCGAGTCGAAGAATAAAAAAAAAAAAGAAATAAAAAAAAAACGGAGTATCTTTCAAAGTGAGAACAATCACAGAAAAAATCGCGCGCCAAATCCGAGAGGTCAAGGGTCAAAACCCAGGTTGAATTGGCGTGGAATGCCCCATATATAGGCATTAAACTCTCATGCAGATGGACGCGCACCTGCAGACGAGAGGAATTAATATAATTACTCTCTGACCAGCTGGCTGGTTTATTTCGGTGATTGGTAGCCCAACAGAAACACAGCCAACAAACGGAAGTAGCTTAGGGTTAACCGAATGCAGTTCCGTCCGCGAACAGAAACTCTCTAAAACTTTGTAGATGGACAGAGAGACGCGTGGGTTTTGGAAATTATACACAAAGCTACGGTATAATTCTCCGACAGTCTCCGAGTGGAAATTTTCCATGGTATTTGATTACGCGTTATATTTGCTTGACGAATTAAACAAGCGGCTTTAGTCCGACCGTGAGCCAGCACTCGAATTTCCGGTTTTCACACTGCCTGTTTCAAGTTTGGAGATAGAAAAAAAAAAAATAAATAAAAAATAAAAGTAACATCAATATTCAATTAGAGTTTCGGAATACAAATTCAGATTCGTGATTAACGATTCAAAAGATCCCAGGTACCACACAAATTTTGGAAATCTGACCTTGTATTCGTTATCGGTGAGCTAAAAATAAACTCCGCCGAGAAATTTCTACCAAAATCGGAATGTTTTTAGATTTTTTTTCCACCATGTTGGATCGACATTTAGAATTTTTGCAAACCGACAAGTAGGTACCAATTTTAATCAAAATCCAAATGTTTTTATAATTTCAATGGATTTGTTTTCTTTAATATATTCATTTATTTACAATGATCCGAGCCGAAGAGTAAACATATTTTTCCACCAAAAACAAGAGGAAATTATACGTCGAAGCTCGATATCAAGAAGGATGAATATTCCCCGAAAAGATTTTTTTTTTTTATATCTTATCGTAATTCAATCGATCTTTTGATTCGAATTTTTGTCGAAAACGAAAATTGTTAACAAAATGAAAACAAAAGAAAAAAACAAACGAAAATTATGTCAAAATAAATCTCCTGCGGATTTTCATGCGCGTGCGTACGTTTTGCGTATTCTCATTTACTAAGAAAGGGAAAGGAATTTACTAAATTGATGAATACGAAGATTACTCATTTTTTTTTCCAGAAAATTTATTACAAATACTGCTTTTAAATAATTTTGAACATTATTACTTAGGACATAAATCGATGCGACGTTGCGTTGCAAATTTAGTAAAGATGGATAAACTGACCGCAGGAATACAATTTTTTTCATATTTCAGCCAATTTCAAATCGAATCGATAAAACCGTTCATCATGAATTCGAAAAGAAAAATTACTTCCACCGCACAGGTATGCCGAAAAAAATGTCTAAATTTCATATCGAAAAATATTGAGAAGATAAGATGAATTCTTTCTATTTTATCAATGATACTTCGCTTTCCTCGACTATTCTATTTCTTTCGGTGACCGGAGCTCGAATAAAGCCGTAATTCCTATTGATACATGCTTCGGAACGGTTATAATAAACCCTTGAAAATATCAATCCTCAATTTATTTCGCACGCGATGATTAATGATAGCATGGGGGAGGTCAGAACTATTTTTGCTCACTTCGATTAAGTCACGTCGAGCTGATCGACGTTTCAACGCTTTGAATCACACGCTACCTTGCTGAATCGACTTTTGTAACAAGATAGAAATCTGTGGTGTTTGGGGTATCTGATTACGAATCTGAAGTCAGATTTCAAAAATTCAAGATGGCGGATCCAGTGAGGTGGACGAAAATTTCAAAATTTATCAAACAAGGTCAAATGAATTATTCCTTCAATTTTTACGATTTCTCACAACCATTTTGTTCCTAACAATAATAATTTACATTATATCGCAACAATTACTCTCTAGTATCGAAAACCTATCGGTGTAATATCACAAATAGAAAAATAAACCGCACAGAAATATGTTGAAACGTTCTCTAGGTATACAAAAAAGGATATAAAATAAGGATATAAAATAATAAGAATAAAATTAACGTCGTTAACGAAATATATTCAAGTACTCGATGTTTAAAATAAAAGTCACAAGCTTACTGAGTATCCGGAAAGCTCAGCCCACGCGCATTGTTTGTCTTCAATTTGCAGCATCGTACGACAAAATAATGGAAATTCTTTCCCTCTTTAAACAATAAATAAAATTTCATGCGTCATAGACGTGGGTGAAAATACAATTACTTTCAGATATATTCCCATGCCTTTTTTGAGCTGTACCGCATTTTTTTCCATCGAGTATTTTATTTATATATTTGTACATATTATATGCATAAATAAAAGAGAAGAAAAAATTTGGGAATGAGATTAAAATTCGATGAAACGGTTTCGGTTGACTCAAGTTCGTGCGATGAAAAGTTTGACCAGACTTTACGAATTTCATCGTTTGGGATTGAAGCGAGTAAAGACACTCGGTGAATTTCAAATTCTTAATAATAATGCGTCATGTGTGATACAATTTTTTGAGCTCGATCCAAGATTAAGACGTTCAAAGTGCAAAGTTCTTTCATTCAAATTCAAGAGACCTGAAACGATTTTAACACCACCCTAATTTCCGCGATGTAATTTCAACTCGACAAACTAGATCGATGAATAAATGAGTAAATAAATAAATAATACATCCGATCCAGGCTATGTGGATGATATTTTATTCCGAAAGGCGACGATCCGTATTAAAAATCAGTTCAGGAGGGCTTATAAACTTTCATAAACTCGTTATATAAAGAGAACATCGATCAACCACGCGTTGCATATAAATAATGATCGAGAAATGAATTTTCAAGAATATCACAGCAAGTTTCAAGTTGGAGATAAATATTGATAAACACGCCCCTAGGGATTCTCACCTTTACGATTATTCTCTCATTGTACGTTGCGAAAAAACACGACTTGCAAAAATTCAGTTTGAACAAAGACGCTTCTTCGGTGTCGAGATTTGAGAATCATGAAACTTTCTACAAATTCGTTCTCTGAAACATTGACTCTGTACATTATTAAATTTTGCATCCCTGACTTCGGGGATTAACGTTTTCCGAAGTAAGTGGGTTTGGATAATAATAAAAACTCTACCGAATACATTTTAGGTAAACGGCAGCTTTTTATTGAGCATCATTCGGGACTTAAGATTTCTGATGGTATCTGTCCTCTCATATTTGTTATTCGAGATTGTTAAATTCGGTATTCTGGCCATTTTAATTTTCGGTTTTTCTGATTTCTTACCCCCACTCTGCGTGTTTCAATCTAAAATCTCACGCCCTGCTCTTGAAATCTCTCGTGTACCCTTCGTCTTCCGGAGTGAATTTCAATCCCAATTAGTTACGCCGGTGTACATCACGGACAACAATTGTAAGGGGCGCAACGATGCGAGAGGAGGAGAGAAGAAGAAAGCTAGTTATAAAAAGGAAGAACAGAGAGGCAAAGAGGGACAAAGAGGACGGAGAAACATTGTATCAATGCACAGTACTGAAAGGGACTACACGGAATTCGACCAAGGCTTGGTGATGAACAAAAACATGTTGCAAAAGTAAAAGAAATAAAAAAAAAAAAACGTTTCAACAGCAAAACGAGATACGATGAAAAAGGATCAATATTCGTCAAATATTTTACGATTTCTTCGTAATTTACAGGCGATTTTGATATAATTCATTAAATACGAAATTAGCTCGCGTTATTCCTTGTATTTTTTTTTTTTTTGTTAGTTTGAAATTGATTAAAGTTTGTATAGAAGATACGAGTATAATTCCAGGTGTTTGAACGTATTTCGTTTAAGTTGATCAAATATTTCGTCGTTCATCTAACCAAAATATTATTCATTTAGCCGAATTGGTAATATTTTCATAATTTTTCGCTAGTGTAACTCTGACGTGAAAAAACTCGTATGAAAAATTTTCCACGGTTATTTTTTACGCGACTCTACGTCAAGAGTCATGAGGAATAACGTGTAATTTAAAAGCGTGTAATCATTGTTACAATAATTGGAATATCATACCTACAATTATTTTCACTTCTTCTGGTGATTGTTTGCCTTACGTTCGCCCTGCGCGACGTTTATTTACTCGTAAAGTATGTTTGCCAACATCAATAGAACAATAATTAGCGTTTGAGACGTAGCGACGCTACGCGCAGTTAATTCTAGCTTCTAATCAACCGGCCTGAATTCACATGCTTCATAATTACGGTATGTTTTGCATTATATAGTTTAATATTCTCACTAACGAAGAACCCGGAAATTGATACGCAATTCTTCTTACAGAGAATCGTTGAGTTTGCTTTAACGTGAGTTAAAATTCTTGAACTACGGGTTCAATTTCAATCCTAAATTGCCTAGACTAAAATTTTCGGTACCTTCAGTACGAGTCGTTTTTCGTATCAAGGCGTTTTTCCTTATTTTACTTATAATTCTGCACATTTCGATCACACGATTACAGACAAGAAAATCATTATGTCAAATTTTGTTCCGTTTCAGGTGCGAATTCAAAAAGGCAATAAAAATTATCGGTTGATATTTAATCATTTCGTTGAATATGGTTAAAGAAATGATTCTTTTATTTATTTTTATTTTGTTTATTTATTTTTTTCATTCAAATAAACGCGTCGACTCAGTAAATAATTCGGATTCAAATGATACGGTCTTAGATCATAGGACCAAAAAACAATTTTTAAAAATTTATATTCAATCGCCATAAATGGTAAATTCAACAAAACTTTTCTCTCTGTGTATAATTGCGACAAATTTTTTATTTTTTTTTAATTCCATACAATTTTCGATGAACGTGGGGCTGAAAAATTTGGTATAAAACGAAACTGCGAATAAATTACGGTATATATACACCGACCTTATATCGATCTCATCTGTATTCAACTGTAGGATCTTCCCTATATCCGTAAAATGTATCTGCGCGAATCTACGCCTAAATTATACTCTAAACAATAAACTAAATCTCCCCAGCGACATGGTCTAATTTAGCGACTGGTGCTACTGATTACATAATTGGCGGTGGTAACTTTTCGTTTTAGGTGCACAATATTAAGGCTCTCGAATTCCGAGACCGTGCACGGGCTAAACTTTTATCAGCTTTAACACGGCCGCTAGTCTACGCGGAGTATAGGATGGTGATACAGCGATAGCGCAACGAGTCTGGAAAATATAGCGGTGAGATTCACGCCTTGTGATATTCGTGTTGGTGATATTTTAAAAAAATTTGCTCCGATAAGTCGCGCCAATTTCGGTCTAAATCCCTGAGCTAAGAGAATTTTTCGTCCCGCATTAATTCGCCAGATTTCTGTGGCTTGTAATTTGCAGCTCGCGGTTTAAATTCAGGATTTTTTATGTGTTTTTTTTTCACACAATGGCGACCGTTTTTTTTTTTTTTTGTTTTTTTTTTTTTTTGTCAGGTAATTAAATATTTTGAATAGTGTACAAGTGGCTCGTAACGTACGAATATTTACCGAACGAACGGAACTCGGAGATTTTGAATGATTTTGATTATTAATTTAGATTTGAGATTATTTGATGGATCATTATTTTTTCTCTTTCTGTATATTCTTGATTCAGCTGTATTTGGATGTATGATATAATTGGAAATTACCAAATGCAAGAACGGTCGAACATCAAAATTAAACAGACTAATCATAGACTCGTGGGAAAGTTTTTTCAACGTTCTTCTACGCAGATGCATATAATATATATTTTTATATATATTTACAAACGAACATCTGGTAAAATTTACTGTCAATTGTTACGCAGTGCTAATCAAATCGTTAATTAAACTCTACAAAGTGAAGCGGTGACCGAAGACTCGAATACTTAAATTTAGATTCCTCTCCAATTTTCAATTCCATGATCGAAATGAAGATTTGATAAAAAAAAAAAAAAGTTTGTAAGAATTTGATGAGATTTCAGAAAATTCCAAACGTATTTTATTCGACTCAAACTCGTGACTCGGACAAATGAAATGAACAAAGAAATAATCAAAAAAATCCACTCGGATAATTATCGTGGGAGAGAGTCGGAAGATACGAGGTGAATAAAAACGAAAGAAATTGAACGAACAGTTTTTTTCAAGCAACGGATCGACCGGTTCCAATCAGAGATATTATTTTATAATCAAATATCGTCCCTCGATTACACCGAGAGAATCAGCGTTGATTCGACCTTCGTCTTTATCAGAGATCGAGAAACGGAAACCTGACGGAACAAAATTCGCTTTCGAAACGACGAAAATCGAAAAGAAAAGAGATCCTAGGCAGAGGCAAAAGAGTATCGATATAATGTATATGAAAGCTGAAACAGGTGCATCACCATTTTCCAGATTGCGGTTCGAGCATCACTTATTCATGTGCATTTCGTTATGTTTAAACTTTCTAATAGAAAATAGGATCTTTCTAAATAGAAAAAGGGCAAGGCGTACGTCGTTAATTAATATATTGTAGGAACAACCACCACAGGGTGGGGGTAAGAAATCAGAAGAATCGATAATTAGAATGGCCAGAATTCCGAATTTAACAATCTCGAATAAAAAATATGAGAGAACAGATACTATCAGAAATTTTAAGTCCCGAATGGTGCCGAATAAAAAGCTGCAGTTTACCTAAGATGTATTTGGTAGAGTTTTTATTATTATCCGAACCCACTTACTTCGGAAAACGTTAATCCGAGAATTCAGAGATGCGGAATTTAATAATGTACAGAGTCAATATTCCAGAGAACGAATTTGTAGAAAGTTTCATATTTTCAAACGTCCAAATATTATAAAAATAAAAGTTGGAACTTGATCATCCCGAAACGGCGGAAAACAGATATCCGGAACGTAGAAGGGTCGTTATTCAGAATCGTACAATTCGGAAAGATCGGTATTCCGAAAGTAACCGACTAATCTATTTTGACTTGCAAAATGTTTTTTATACAGAATCAAAAAAATTCTTAGGTGCATCGGGCGTATCTTTTCATCTGCAATATTTTTGTCTCATTAAAAGATTGAATACGACTCTGGATATCGTAATCTTATATTTCTTGGCTTCCAATACGATATGAGTTATCGACTCTTCCGATATATTGCGATTCTTCATTCCGGCGATT